>NW_026732161.1:585000-717500 GCF_028476545.2 Physella acuta | reverse complement strand
ATGGTCTTTAACGAGCTACTTATAGTGTTTTAAAGAAATATTTTCAGTGTCAGCGTTGGTACTGTCGAATTCACAAATTATGAATTACTGAAAAGTGAAAAAACAACAACTAAATAGCGGCGTATGTTATGCCGCGGGCCGGCTCGTATGATATAAAGGACAACACACGTAACGCAATGCAACCTAGCATCGACTAAGGACAATATAGATTTAAAAGAAAAAAACAACCGACTCTTTCAAGCTAGCCCCGCCCACTTGTCACGTAATTCGCTGTCATTATTCGAGGTCAGCGTGACCACGGCCACCTCGCCCCCTCCACTTCAGAATGTCGCGCAATAACCGTCCTACGTCTGCTGTAGGAAACCTACAGAACGGGCCAGATACTCCTTTTCTTGGAGCTAGCAGCAACATATTTTAATTCGTGAACAAAATAAACAATTGTTTTGTGTTTGAGAGTTGGTCCTGTATATACGAGAGATGAAAATGACGTCATTTTACGTAGCTGTGGTCGCAGTTTTCACGTGTATCGGACTAGCTGTCAGTCAGGGTAATATGTTTTGTTTATCTTACGAGCATTACATAATGTTTCAGTGACCTCGCTCATGGGTTAAATATTTTTTTGCGGCAGCTATATTTGTATATATATATATATATATATATATATATATATATATATATATATATATATATATATATATATATATATATATATATATATATATATATCAATATTTTTGCAAACTTTTTGTCAACATTCATATTATATTAAATTCCATTTTGGGAGGGGGGAAGACGTTCTTCGTGGGGTGGGGGCTCTGCCACACCGAAGAGATGCCTGGAAGAAACTCTGGCCCCCGAACTTATATTTGATAGTTTATGCGGCCCTCGCCTGAAAAGTTTGGAGACACCTGATCTAAATCAAATTTAAATGAAATAGTTCGTTTCTTCATAACATTCTAAAAGTGGATGATGCCGCCATTAGTTTAGTGTTCTTTCCGTAGTTTAAAGACATGTGACATTTGACGTCATTGTTTATTGCGTTCTTTTCACAACAATAAACGTTTTCCGGTTGCAAAAATTAAAATGGTGTTTCTACATTCGAATATGCATTCATTTTTATTTTCCTTCTTTAAATAAAATTTAGTTTATACATTTATACCGTCCACCATATTATTTTCAACAAGTCCGTATCTTTAAGTTCTCTTTATATCGCTAAACATACTGATCACATCGTCTAAAAAACTTGCGGGCAGAGAGAGAGAGAGAGAGAGAGAGAGAGAGAGAGAGGTGCGCACATGGGTTTTTATATATTAGGATAACACTACGGGGGATGGCAACTCGAGATATTGCGCACCAAGTGAACAGCAAACAACGCGTGGAAAATAGCATAGAAAATTAGTACTTTATAAATTCAAATGCCTTTTTGAGAAATCGGAAAAAGCGTAAAGTACTACTTCCGATCAACGGAAATTACTCAAAATTTAAAAGAAAACAGAGAATTAGTTCTTTTAATTATATGTGAAATTTCGTTTATCTTTCTGAAATAGTACTCGAGTTATATGCTTTAAAAAAACCGAATGTAAAATAATTTCCACTTCCGGTTAACGGGAATTGTTGAAAAGTAGTTATTGTGTTCACGGACACACATACACAGACACACAGACATACAGATAAGATTGTAAAAAAAAGTTTTTCCGCGCAAAACGCCGAGGTTTTGATAAATCTGGATTTAGAATTTTTGTCAAATTAAAATACGCCCGTTATACTCCGAATATGATGAAGTACTGATTTGTAAAACGATGAAAACTGTCAAATACGAGAAAGTAAAAATGCCAGTATTGTGTAAACGTATATTTAAAATTAAAGTGCTTAAGCTTAAACTAACAAAACAAACCTCCAAACAGATCGCTTGTTATGGTGCTTTGTTAAATATAAACTACACAGTGGCGTAGCGAGGTCGGGTGTCACCCGGTGCGGCACTTAATGGTGTCACCCCCCAGAGGCGTAGCGACCCTTCCCGGGGACAAACTTTCAAATTTTCGATTTGCACCCCCCCCCCTCAAGTTTTTCTCTATATATTTTGCTATTTTTTGCCTTGGTGTCACCCCCCTAAATGGTGTCACCCGGTGCGGTCCGCCCCCCCCCCTCGCTACGCCCCTGAGACTACATACTATGTTTTGCTTGTTATGTTTTGTGTTATAATTGTTTACCTCTTGTTGGCGATATCCCCCACGTCTGCTATTGTGATTCACGGCGAATTTATAATTTCTTAGCCTGCCTGAATGACGAAACCTCACCTGTATGGAATAGCCCCATGACGTCCTGTTCTTCAATATGCTTTATCTGTCTTTTTCTTTAGTTCAGTGACGTAGAAAATTAGCGAAATGAGTCTGTGTTTACTGGGGATAAACCCCTCCCCACATACCTTCTCAGACAGTCACACATACACACACACATGAGCACACAATAATAATTAATAGAACGAATAATGCATAATTTAAAAACTAGTTAGCGGTTAAGTAACTCAGGGTTATCCCACTTTAAACCAGAGTTTCTTCCAGGCATCTCTTCGGGGGGCAAAGCCCCCCCACCCCCCCGAAAAATTTTTACCGCCCCCCCCCCCCCCCCCGAACGAAATGAAATTTATATTATTTATATAGAAAATATATACTTTTAACAGTGTCCGCCCCCCCGAAGAAAGTCTACCGCCCCCCCGAAAATTTCAAGTGCCCCCCCCCCCCGGAGAAAAAAGTCTGGAAGAAACACTGCTTTAAACTCTTGTGATACAATAGTAATAGGATTACTTTTAAAATTACTTTTATCAGTAGTTTTATAATTTTTTATTATTGCTTTTATCATTACTTTTATTATTACTTGTATCATTACTTTAAGCATTACTTTTAGCATTACTTTTATTATTATTGCATTACTGTTAGCATTAGTTTTTTCATTACTTTAATTATTACTATTGTGACTTTTATTATTACTAGTATCGTTACATTTATCATTACTTACATTATCATTACTTTTAGCATTATTTTTTTAATACTTTTGTCACTTTTATCATTACTTTGTAAAAAAAAAAAAACTTACGTTTGCAACTTGCCGAGATAAAGATATAATCTAGGCCTACAGTTTCAAATTATCCTGGATACCAAACAATACATGCTGTTGTCATGTATACCTATACATACATAAACCCCTGCATATACACACGCACATGTACGGACATGCACTTGTATACGTATTCGTACACGAACACACACACACACTCACACATACACAAACAAACACACACGTATGTATATGGTGCCCTGTCAAAACGGCCCGGGACAAATCGGCACCGTCAAAACGGCTCCGTTAATATGACCCCGTCAAATCGACCCCCGACAAAACGACCCAGTCAAAATAGCCCCGTCAAAACGGCCCCGACTTATTGGCTCCCGTCAAATGGGCTCCCGTTATATTGACTCGCGACATATAGGCTCCCGACAAATGAGCTCCCGACATTTAGGCTCCCGACAAATGGACTCTCGACATATTGGCTCCCGACAAATGGGCTCCCGACATATTGGCTACCGTCAAAATGACCCCCGTCATATTGGCTCCAGACAAATGAATGGCTTGACCACTATCGGCATAAAAGTAACCATTTTGTCCTATCTCCACTACTACTATAACCTTTTTTTTAATGCCTGAATGAAATTGTTTTTCATGAACCAACATCAATTGACAAACAAATCAAGCCCTTAACAGTTAAAATCTACCAATTCTAAAATTTTGATAATGTTTAATTTACAACAGTAAAGATCTGTTGCATAAAAGCGAGCACAGAAGTGAAGATGTACGATATACATGATGTTTATAGGATAACGACATTTTGTTTGGTGTCCGGTCAAAAAAAACCCTGGACAAAAACCCCCTGGACATAAACCCCCCGACATAAATATATATATATATATATATATATATATATATATATATATATATATATATATATATATATATATATATATATATATATTGTACATGCACATCGCTCGTTGCTTGAAATAAACAATAACAATCCCCGAGCCATTCTGCTCTCCTACTCTAGACGTCAATGTCAGCGACCCCACACACGTTGACAAATGGCTCTGTGCTGTGCACGACAACCTGCTCTATAATAACGTGTTTGATGGGCCAGCCTATAAATAAATTTGTTGTTATTTTTTTTTTAAATGAAAGGGGAGTATGGCAACTAGATTTGTATACATTTTGAGTGTTCTTTGTGTCTTCAAAGGAACAACTCTAATCAGAAATAGAAGCTGAGATGTTGTTTTTTACCTATTTTGTTATTGTAATTTTTAGTTTTTATATATTGTGACGGGGTAAGTTGGCCTACTTCTATATTTATATTGTGTTGTTATTTTAAAATGTGAGGAAATGCGAATGTATTTTTGTTTGTTTCAAATGTTAAATGTGATCCGTAAAAAATTAAAAGTTAATCTAAAAATGCAAATCCCAGATTTATTAATTAGATTTTAGTTATACTATTCGGATCAAATGATTGGTGTTTTTATATATATTTAATCATGCAACACTTATGTTTCAAACGTTGTTGATTTTTTTTAAATAAAAAAATACGTTATACAAATTGTCCTGCATTCATAGTAGGCTGTAGTTGTACTGAAAAAACTTGTTTTGGTGTTAAATAATTTTAAATTAGTTTGTTTTTTTGTTTTTTACGTGTATGATAAATTTATTTATTTGTTTGTTTTGGGTAGCTTTTATGTTAGTCAATTTATGGTTTTATACATACCAGCGTCAGTGCTACATAACTATTTAAATCACTTTTTTATATACTGTTTGTTTATTTTTTTAATCTTTTTTTTTTTGCCTTTAGAATGTGCCGCGGGATGGGAACGCCATGAAGACAGTTGTTACTATTTTACCTTCCATCCTCAAAGATCGTACCAGGAATCGGCCAGGGGGTGTGAGGTAGGTTTATACAATTTTACGTTTTTTCCTCAAAGATCATACCAGGAATCATTAGTTAGTAAATAAACGAAGATATACTTTGAAGATAAACATATTATTTCAGACTGATTCTAAGGCTAAATAAACCTGAATAATTTATTTTTTCTGTTTCTGTTTTGAGCATGCGTCGATGCCTATGTGTTTACGTGTATGTATTAGTGTTTGTGAGTGTATTGTAGAGACATAGTGTGTATGTATGGGAAACAGGATGGGTAACTCATTTAGTCATGTTTATGTTTACAGGAATACGGTGCCCATCTTTTAACGGTCAACACCAAGGAGGAGATGACCTTCATATCTGATTGGTTAACCAAACACGATCAGGGCAGGTAAATCACGATTTGTAATTCTTTTGCATTGTGAGTTGTCCCCCTTCATATTTTAGACAAAGTTGTCTCCCCTAACAAATATTTTTGAGTGGCGTATATTCTCGTTGATATGTTTTCTTATTAAAGCCTAAAATTATAGTAAAAAAATTGAATTCCCCTAAAAACATATAATTTGCATAGTCTATAATCGAAATATCATGTGTTATTCTGTGTAAGTTCGTTTATTTTCTTTGTATTTAAACTTTAAGATTTCTATAGATCTCATTTTACGTTTATTATAGCTTTTAGAACCCATTGAATAAAATCAAGAGCACTTCGGCTGGATTTGCACTAAAATTTGTAATGTCGAGTCGTGTACACTTCATCTATTGTGCGGGTCTACCCCTGTTCTAAAGGTTTACAATGTTACCCGTTCTACAGCCTCTATTTTTATACCCTTAACCCCATTCCTTAACATACCCTGAGCCTACTTACGCTCACAACAATTAGTGCAATCAATAAAAGAAAAAAAAACCGGACTGATCAAGAACTAGTTTAATAGCATAGGTTAAGTAGATTTGTTCAGTTTCTATAAGGTAATACAAAGTTATGGATTGTGTTAATTTATGCCAAGTACCGGTTCAGGCTGAGTCGACTCAAGAACACTAGAGTAACTTTAAGCGCAGGACCAGTTTAAGGCTGACATCCTTGACCTTTTTCTGCTAATCTTTCTCCGTATCACTCGATAGTTTAGGAGTATCTCGACGTCGCGTCCTTCGCCATCGTAATTATACATCCGCGTAAGTCTATAAATAAACAATGACGTAACTAGCTGACCTTGTACCTGCTTGATGTTATGCAAAAGAGTAAACATGTGTACACCAATAATGTCTGGATCAGAGGTCAAGGCCATGTCTAGACTACACCCTCTTCTACCCACTAAAACTACTCAACTACTAATAGTATTGTTGACATTTTTATACCAATAAAATTAAAAAAAAATGCTCTTCGTTTTCATAAATTTCTAATAGGTATTTAGAAAAAAATAGTTAATTAAATAAGATAATCAGTTTATAACGTTATAAATGATCAATACGAAGCCCTTCGGTCGACTCATCAGATTATAACAGCATAAATGTTTAACAAACAATGCTTTAAGGTCAAATCAACAGTTTATACCGACATAAATAACCAATAAACAAAGCCACGAAAAAAAAAGTCTTTTCCACTACATCCAGTTCCAGTACAAATTGAAAACAAAACAAAAATCTGATGGCACCCATTAGCGTAAGCCAGTTAACCGTCTCTACTAGTCAGTGGCGTAGCGAGGTCGGGTGTCACCTGGTACGCACCGAATGGTGTCACCCTCCCCCCCCCCACTCCCACCCGTAAGAAAAAATTCAAATTTTTGTTTTCTTCCGAATGTATTTTATTTCCCTTCGGCCAACCCCCCCCCCCTCACTCCATACATGGATTAGCATATAGGTTATTACGATTCTCAACCAAACCGTTTTCTTCAGGCATATATATTGCATCGTTGAGTTGATGTAACCCCCCCCCCCCCCTTCCCCGCCCCCATCACCCCCACGGTGATTGCTTTAAACTTTGCTTAGATAATACTAACGATTTGTATCTATATTCGGTTATAAATTCAGCTGGATGTTGCATGTTTTCTCTATCATTAGCAAGTTTACATCATGTTGTCACCACCACCACCCCCTCTACCCGTGTCGGGATTCGTCCACTTTGCTCTTAAAAGACTATTTAATTCACTCTAATTAACCATTTAATTAAGTGACATTGTCATTTTTCTGTATATATTTTGCTATATTTTGCCTTGGTGTCACTCCAACTAAATGGTATCACCCGGTGCGCCCCCCCCCCCTCGCGACGCCTCTGCTACTAGCGTTTGTTTGGCCAGACCTCCTAAAGACCGCACGTATATTATGGGCAGCTTGCTTTAAAACAAGTCTCTAGAACTATCTAGACAGAACCTATCATTCACACTGCCAAGTGTTTTATTCTGTTCATAGAGCGTTATTGACACCTGACTCACATAATGATTTTTTTTATATTTAAATTACCCAAATTAGCCGAATTAGCTTTACATAAATTACATAAATTGTCCGAATTAGCTTTACATAAATTACGAATGATTGAATGATAAAATAAATCATTAACCGTTTTAGTTCTGTTGAAAACAACTTTTATGAAGTTTTGCTTGTTGTGGTGGAATACAACGACATTTACTACAACTGTATCATTTGTTTAGGCCTACATGATTACATCACAATCGTATACAATAATTACAAATGAACGCGATTTTTCCTAAATTATAATAAGTGTAAGCAGCGGCGTCGCTAGGTTGGGTGTCACCCGGTGCGGCACCTCAGGGTGCCCCTTTTTTTTGGAAATTTTGCAGTTGGTGTCACCCCCCTCCCTGTAAAAGCCTTAAAGTGTTCACATTTAATACTAATGATTTTACC
This sequence comes from Physella acuta, assembly GCF_028476545.2. Lineage (NCBI taxonomy): Eukaryota > Metazoa > Mollusca > Gastropoda > Physidae > Physella > Physella acuta. Next base: position 709,687 of record NW_026732161.1, on the reverse strand, counting down.
TATAGTCGGCTGTTAATAAAGCTGGGTGTAGCATTATTTTCTCTATAGTTTGCAAGTTTACGTCATGTTGTCGTCCCGCCCCCCACCTCCCTTGTTGGGATCGTCATTTTGTAATTAAAATACTTTTTAACACTAATTATCCATTCACTGACCCATGAAAAAAAAACACGTATTCCATAAGACGTAAGTCTTGCTATTTCTTTTGTCTTGGTGTCACTCCCCTAAATGGTGTCACCCGGTGCGGTCCGCACCCCCGTCGCCCCTGCCTCGCGACGCCTCTGAGTGTAAGGGTTAATATTAAAATTGTGACAGATTTGAATAGTATTTGTTCAAAGTTTCACAAGGGACCAAAAGTGAATGAATATGAAGAAGTTTGAAGTTTGAGAGCTTTAGTTACGGTTATTGATAGTGTACGTATTATGTAACACAAATTCCACATTGTTACTAACCCACTATCCCGCATAACGTGATATAACATTCCCATAGCCCAACACCGCTACAATTTATGTTTACCATTCCTAGGAACCACTATATCTTTCACACGCACATACATATTATTGTATACAGAGGGCCAACATATTTACATACATAGATAACTTTATTTTTCACCCAACATTGATTTTCATTGACTGTTCTCTGTCCTATATCTTTATGTTTTTTATTAGCATCGTCTAATATTTTAATGCATCAAGAATCAAAATACTTTTATAATATTTATTCGATTGTTGTTTTTTTTCATCGGGTATGTGATTCAATAAAAAAAAAAACTATAGAAGACCATTGAAGAAATTACGAATTTAATAACACAAAATAGTGGGTTTACGGGCTACGGCATTAAATATTTTTTGAGTGATACCGTCAGAACCTATGCAAAGGCGCCGTGGCTAATGGCAATAATTTACTGCGACAGTGTCAATCTTGGGGTCCCTAACACCCCCCCCCCACCCCCTTCACCTATGCCGCGAAGCTAAATTTTTTGGCATGGAGTAAACTCAACATATTTCTAAAACATGCATAGATTATTTTGTTTTCTTGCCTTTTTTAAAATTGCGCACGCACGCACGCACACACACACGCACGCACACATACACGCACACAAATAGAAAGTGGAGAAGTTTAAAGAAAACGTTCTATGTAGAGGCAGTAGAAAAGTGTAGTGCCTACATAGTAAGACGGTGTCCCAAACAGTGGCGTAGCTAGGATTTTTGGGCCCCTATGCAAAAAGTGTTAGTGGGCCCATCAGAGGCGTAGAGACCCTTCCCGGCGAACGGGGACAAACTTTCTATTTGCACCCCCCCCCCCCCTCAGACTTTCGATTTGCACCCCCCCCCCCCCTCAAACTTTCGATTTGCACACCCCCCCCCCCTCAAACTTTCGAAAAAGGACCCCTATTTGCCTTGGGCTTACGCTAGCTTTACTGTAGCTACACCACTGGTCCAAAACACGTGGCTAGTAAACAAAAAAACCTTCAATCTGCAGATTATAGAAATGCGGGAACAAGGCAATATCTATCCGTCAGTTATCCTCACCCCCGCCAGAGATCAATTACCCCCTGTACATTACCTCACCCCCACCCGCCCCTACCTCGACGTTTAACTAATTTCAATCGGACATTGCCCCCTGCATAGTACAAACCTTTTCTTTGTGCTCATTTCAAGACAGTGGAACAGACACGTTTAGGTTAAGGATAAGTTTTAGTGTAAGGGATAAAGCTAGGAATACGTTGGTGGATAGATATAGGTGTCATATGGATTCTAAAGGTGGAATTACCCGGGGGGGTGGGGAGGGTAACTGATCTGGGGGTAATCATCGGGGAGAATTGGTCAATGGGACGTTGAGGGGCGGGGGGGGGGGGGGTTAAGGCAAAAAAAAAAGTAAATGCGTTTGTCGCCACAAAAGTATTTAACTGATTTTATGAGCGACCAAAATCCTTATAAGTTAAAAAATGTTGCTGTTGTTTTTTTTTTCTTAGTTTTTGTGCACTGAAAATATTTTCATTTAAGTTTTATTCATATTTTTAATATTTTTTTTTTATTTTGCCCTGGAAAACCCAGGTAAAAATAAACGTCTACATATGCAATTGATTGATGAAATCTAATGCACTGATTAGATGATTAATGCTGTCAAATTGCGAGATTACCGATATTACATGAATAATCCATTTTATAATCTCTTTAAAAGGCAGGTATTAAACATTTGCTTGAAGGCGTTCATAAAGTAAAAAGGAGAGCAGGGTTAAAGTTCATATGCTAGTAAAGAGTTTAATTCGAGTTTAATACGAAATAATCCAAATTTTATTTCTTACTAAATAGCTGGATTGGGTGGTGAGTAGCGTGATAGGTTATATGATGCTGCTTATTAATCCGTCGATGTGGTGATTTTATTTTTTTTGCTATGTTCGACAGTGTTAATTCAGCTACAGTAAAGTACATGGTTCTGAGTAATAACAATATTAAGAAGAAGAAAAAAGAAGGACAAAACATTATGTTTTACTATTACAATGGTAATGTTTAGTAAACTTATCTAGATATCGAGTTAGATGCTGATTGTAAGTGAAAGCAAGTAGGCTACATAACGTAGATGAGCGTCATTTAACTGAGGACTAAACCTGTGGTCGGATTAAATTCATAAAAGACGAAGTTAGATGGTTTGAATGTTGACCTGCTAGTACGTTGACCTTATAGACATAGTACGTTGACCTTATAGCACGTTGACTTTATAGCAAGTTGACTTTATTTATAGCACGTTGACTTTATAGAACGTTGACTTTATAGCACGTTGACCTTCTAGTACGTTGACCTTCTAGTACGTTTACCTTATAGACATAGTACGTTGGCCTTATAGAACGTTGACTTTACAGCACGTTGATGTTATAGCACGTTCACCTTTTAGTACGTTGATTTTCTAGTACGTTGACCTTCGAGTTTGTTGACTTTATAGCACGTTGACCTTCTAGTACGTTGACCTTATAGCACGTTGACCTTCTAGTACGTTGACCTTCTTGTACGTTGACCTTCTTGTACGTTGACCTTCTAGTACCTTGACCTTATAGCACGTTGACCTTTCGGTACGTTGACCTTATAGCACGTTGACCTTCTAGTACGTTGACCTTCTAGTAAGTTGACCTTCTAGTACCTTGACCTTATAGCACGTTGACCTTTCGGTACGTTGACTTTATAGCACGTTGATCTTTTAGTACATTCATTGACCTTATAGTACGTTGACCTTCTAGCACGTTGACCTTCCAGTACGTTGACCTTCTAGTAAGTTGACCTTCTAGTACGTTGACCTTCTAGTACGTTGACCTTCTAGCACGTTGACCTTTTAGCACGTTGACCTTCTAGCACGTTGACCTTCTAGCACGTTGACCTTCCAGCACGTTGACCTTACAGAACGTTGACTTTATAGCACGTTGACTTTATAGCACGTTACATTCTAGTACGTTGACCTTATAGTACCCAAACACCCTCTGATGGACAACGTAAACGAACCGCCTTTCCACACTGATGACTGGGTCTGTCTCCTCCTAATTTCATGACAAGAGACAAGATTGGTTATCTATCTATAACGAATTGTTAATCTATCTATAACGGATATTTTTGGGACACACAAGACGTTGTCTACACTTCCTTAAGGCGACAAGGAAAAGACTCACAATTTCAGACGTTTACTCCGGTTAAGGGGATGGAGGGGAGGGGTGGATAGGGTGACACGAGACTTTCGGGGGCGCACTAAAAAAACCGGTGGGGGAGGGGGGAAGGGGGAGGACACTTGTTAAATTATATCATACATGTTAATATAAATTATATACTTTTTCGTGAGCGGTGGACGTAAAAGATTCCTCAAAGAAACTCTGTCCTGTTTCTTAATGCGACAAGACAAGGACTTTTTAAACTTGCGTATTTTTCTCTGAACAACATACCGCAAAATGTCCTTTACTCACATAACACAACATACCAGAACATACCTCAACATACCACAACATACCACAACATGTCACAACATACCACAACATATTACAACATACCACAACATAACATACCACAACATAACATACCACAACATAACATACCACAACATACCAAAACATACTACAACATACCATACCACAACATACCAAAACATACCACAACCAAATAACAACATACCACAACATACCACAACATACCACAACATACCACAACATACCACAACATACCACAACATAACATACCACAACATAACATACCACAACATACCACAACATAACATACCACAACATAACACACCACAACATACCACAACATAACATACTAAAACATAACACACCACAACATAACACAACATAACATAACACACCACAACATACCACAACATAACATACCACAACATAACATACCACAACATAACATACTACAACATACAACACTAAACACAAAAATATATCACTACTCTCGCACCCACAACGAAGACAACTTCACAACAGGACATACACATGTTGTGTGGGGTACATGTGGGATTCGTTATTTCGAGACTGGAGAACTTTCGGGGCAGGTGATTTTTTATTGTCACCATGACAACGACCTCTAAAGATTGAGTATGCAGGGTTAAGCCCAGGTCACATTGCCCTCGGCAGATTTAACAACGTGTCAATCACGACACAAAATGTGACAATGCATGTGCGAAGAATAGAACATTTGTAAGTAGGCCTACTGACAAAACATAAACAGAATGTTTATTTAAGAATCATTTTATTAAAAGAAAAAAAAAACATCTTTTTATCTGCTTTCATTGTTTAAAACTCTGATTAAAGAAAGCTATATTCTCTAAGTATATTAACGTAGTATTTTTATATACCACACCGAACCCATTCTAAACAGTACAATTTCAGTAGGCCTATAAAAAAAATAGACGTATCATAAGCAGTCAAGTGTTTTAATGGGTTTTTTAAAAACAGTTCTACCTGAATATTTTTCTGCGATTTAAAATATCTTCTACTACAGTACTTTTATTTTATCCTAGATCAAGTTCGTATCTAAAAATGGACCACAGAATTATCCGGCCCGGAATCAGTCATGAAAATGTCACTATCAACTTGAATTGTATTCGCGCTAACCATATTTTTCTCGAATCGGCTAATTAAAAAGACATTCAGCCCTATTTACCTTTCTTATCAGTGAAGAAAACTACACAAACTCCAATATTTTAACATCGCATAAGCCTATATTTGCTAAAAACTGACAACTTTTTAAAAAAAAATTGAACTTTGCCAACGTTTTAATAAATAATTTTTTTTATTTACATTTCTTATCAATGGAAATGCAGTTTTATGAACTTGGACATGCTATCACTGTATGCTGACTCCACGTGCTATAGTATGAACGTCTTCAGCTTTATTTTTTACACTTATTTTTGTCCCAAGTAGATAATAAAAATGAGAATAATACAAGTATGGTAAAAAATAGGCCTATTTTGTAGTTGTGTTACCACATTTGTCTCGCCCCCTACACAACGCAGCTCAGCCCTAATTCTAATCAAAGGCGTAGATAAGGAAAGGCAGGTGGGGCGGTGGCCCAGGGCGTCGACATTAGCGGCGCCAAAAGGGGTACAAAAAATCTTATACTGTGCCGCTTTACTGAATTATACGCAGTCGAATTTAAGAGAATAAACATCTACCTGGCTTTTTATAGTGATCTAGCTATTATCTGCTCATTGCCTTTGAGATGGTTTGTCGTCATTCTATAGAATGTTTCGGCATTCGTACCATGGAAATTCAAATAAAAATGTGTCTAATATAGCCATAGAACAATAATATTTCTATTAACCGGCTTCATATATATATATATATATATATATATATATATATATATATATATATATATATATATATATATAGGCTTATATATAGGCCTATATATATATATATATATATATATAATATATTATATATATATACATTTATACATATATATAGGCCTATATACAAGCCTATATATATATATATATATATATATATATATATATATATATATATATATATATATATATATATATATATATAATGTATATATAGATATAAACACATATACATATAAACACATATATATATATATATATATATATATATATATATATATATATATATATATATATATATATATATATATATATATATATATATATATATATAAAACGGTGTGCAGCATTGATTACCCAGGACACCGGAATGAGTGGTGGTTACGTTTCTGTCCCCAGTAGCCTGCCCTTATCTTAGACATTGTGCCACGGAGAGCCTTATTTCCCTGATTTACTTTTTTTTTCTTTTATTTAGTTAAAAATGTACACTAGAAAAACCTGTCACACTCACTAGAACGTGTGACACCAACTAAATCCTCATGTTTTTGAATGCTGCGAGAAATTATATGACAGAGTTAAGCCCCTTGTTTTCTAAACTTTAAATTTAAAAAAAAAAAGCGACCGTGCTGCCACCTGTCAGAAGGGGAATAACTGATTTCGTTGTTTGTTGTTGTAAAGCCTTGAGACCAGATTTGCTTAGCGTTGAGTTCACGTTATATAGAAAAAACTGGGCGTGGAATATGTTAACAATTATTAAAGCTCCTCGTTAGCCAAGTACAATAATATAAAAAAAAAACAACTAAACATACACACTAAAATAAACAAAGAAATCTACAGAGTTTCTTCCAGGCACCCCCCCCCCGAACGAAATGGAATTTATAAAGAAAATGTATACTTTTAACAGTGTCCGCCCCCACCCCCTGAAAATTTTAGTCGTCCCCCCCCCCCCGAAAATTTCAAGTGCCCCCCGTGGGACAAAAGTCTGGAAGAAACACTGGAAATCTAAACGACTTTGAAAAAAAAAGCTGACTTTAGTTTATTCTGTTTATATCCAGTGGACTTTTGTCTTTCTTTTTGGTCATATCATGAGACTGCAATTATGCAAAAATATGTATTAAAATTTGTCTTTTTTACTTTCTCGTATAAGAAGTATAGAGGAAGTATTGTTATCGTGCATAAAATCGAAATCGAGATTTTCACAAAACTTTTACATCTCCCCAAGTCGGAAAGACATAATTTTGCTATTTTGTCCGTATGTATTTATGTACGTATCTATGTCTGTGAACATAATAACTTAAAAGTACCTTTATAGCTAGGTTGATCACATTTCATTTATAAGTATGATATCAAATTTGAAGTTCCCTATCAACTTTTCAGCAATTTCTGGTAACTGGAAGTGGAATTTATTCTACTTCTAGTTTTTCAAAATACTATAAATTGAGTACTGTTTCAGTCAAATAAACGAAATTTCACTTACACGTAAGAAATCTAATTCTCTGCTTTCTATCATATTTTAAGTATTTTCCGTTTACCCGAAGCAGTACTTTCCGATTTCTCAAAAAATGCACACGAATTTATAAACTACTAATATTTTGCACTATTATACACATATTACACACATATTGTTTGCCGTTCACTTGTTACGCAATTCTTTCTTCTACGATATTATATTCTATTTTTTTTTAAATTTAAGTATTTAAAAATTGATTAAAAATAATGTCTATGTCCCGAGTTGCCATCCTCCCGTTTAGGGGAGATCACTCCCGCTTTATTTTTCCTGGCAACCACTCCCCTATCCTACATCTCCTTTCCAAATATAAGTTGTTTCGTTTTTTGTTCCGTAGCTTTGTACATGTTTAAAATAACACCTTGTAATGTGTTAAGTATTAGGACTGAGATCTTGTTAGATGTCTTACTGTCTGCGATTTAGTGTGATGGTTACATTCTGCATGCTACACATGTGAGTGGTCAGGTCTTTTGCACACACTAATATGGGTCGAGTAATAGAGCTAATGACTACTAACCAGAAAGTCGTAAGTTCGGAATCTGGGGCTCGGGTCTATAGGAAACATCTGAGCAGTGTTTCATCGGGACCATTTTCTCCGGGGATGGGGGGGGGGTGCATTTGATATTTTCGGGGGGGGGGGGGGGCGGTCAACATTTCCGGGAGGGGTAGGCGGACACTGGTAAAAGTGTATGTTTTCTATATAAATTACATTTCCTTCGAAGGGTGGGGGGCGGTAGACTTTTATCGGGGGAGCCCCCCCCCCCCCGAAGACCCGAAGAGATGCCTGGAAGAAACTCTGCCCTTGAGTCTACTAAGCTCTGATGGGTAGGCCTACTTGTGTCACATTAGGGAAACAAAAGACGACTGGGCATAATGCTGACCACACTATCACCTCGTATGCTGCGGTCGTTGAAGTAGATGAACTCTACTGCATCTGCCCCATGTGTCTTGGGCACGAACGGAAAAAGATGACGTTGAATGTGGCTATTTACAGCTCATGCATCAATGTCATCACTAAAAACAAACACATCATTGTGGTAATTTACAACATGTTAGTCATGTATACATTTAATTATTTTTATTAAACATATCAATAATATTTTACAAATATTACTGCCGACATTTACATTACTTATACGCTTTGGTTATTCAAGTTATTGACTTTATAATTATCAATGTCGTCTTTTACTTTACATTAAAACAGCGCATGATACTTATGCTACACATCAATCCGGCTCAGGCCTCGTATAAATAATTTTCATAGCTAGAGACATTCAATCTGAGACGGGCAGGTAACCGCATGTTCCAAGTTGCCATGCTGATTATCATTCTTGATGTGACTTATTTCCCTTGGTCTTTGAATTAGATTAGTTCGCTTATGTGAATGTAAACAGTTCTTACGAAAAAAAAATGCAGCCCTAGTTACTCCCTGACTTTTTGAGTGTGCGGGTTTAAAATATCCAAATGAAAACTGAAGGCACGTTTTGGCTAGGAATTAGAGGAAAGGTTAAGAGATAGGAGTGTCACACATACTTCACACTTCAAGTCGTGGAGGAAATAAATAAATATTTTTTTTTTAAAAAAAAGCTCTTTAGTTTAGATCCGCTAGAATATTTATGGGAGTATTGTTGCTCGAAAGAAAACTACATGAGCCTTTTTCTTAATCTTAGAGAAAGTTGTTTTATACACTTTAACTTTATAACAGTACGGTGTGTTTTTTTAAATTATTTTATTCAAAATTAATAGAACGAAAAAGTAGACCAGACGTTTTGATTAAGTCTAAAGACCTGGAATTCTCCAGGTTCCAATATAACACCTGCAGGTACAGATTGCATTGAGATAAGAAAAAACATTGTACTTGATAAGGGACTAAAAAATCTCAACTTGTAATACCAAATAAAGGGTGTGGCGCTGAGCCCACCCAGCTCTAATTCATACCCGACTAGTCGGAGATTGTAAAGGCGGTTCGTTTGTTGCTCTGATAAGACTATTTTTTTAAGGAAGTCATTGTAAATATAGGTGAACTCTTCTTCATATATGGCACTTTACTTTCACACACATAGCTATTGAAATTTAAGCGTGTTATGTTTGTTTTAAAGATTTTAAATTATTTTTGTATTTCTATATGTTTAAAGGGTTAACAAATGGTGGACGAGCGGACACGTCAGGGGAGACAATATAGAGTGGAGTGGCGACGGTTCTAACACATTATCTTCCCCTGAATACTGGGCAAACCTGACCACCAGTCATGGGGGTGATGTGGTCGTCTTCGCTTTTTCAGGTAGTGTGGTAGTTAATGCTTGAGGCAGTCACTCTAGTTTAAGGTAGTGTGGTAGTTAATGCTTGAGACAGTCACTCTAGTTTAAGGTAGTGTGGTAGTTAATGCTTGAGGCAGTCACTCTAGTTTAAGGTAGTGTGGTAGTTAATGCTTGAAGCAGTCACTCTAGTTTAAGGTAGTGTGGTAGTTAATGCTTGAGGCAGTCTCTCTAGTTTAAGGTAGTGAGGTAGTTAATGCTTGAGACAGTCACTCTAGTTTAAGGTAGTGTGGTAGTTAATGCTTGGGTTATTCCCTTTAGTTTATGGTAGTGTGGTAGTTAACACTAGAATTAGACCCTGTTGTTTTAGAGGTAGTTATATTGTTAACAATTGAGGCATTCCCTAAAATTTAATAAGGTAGTTTTGGTAGTTAACACTTGGCTTACGCCCTGTAGTTTGTTACTTTTGGAAGTTAATACTTGAGTCAGTTCCCAGTGTCAGTTAAGTTTTATTGTAATTTTGGCAGTCAAGTCACTCAGTACCTTCACAAAACATCATATGCTTTCATTTAAAGAAAGTTTTTCGATACTTTCAAGCAATGTACCCATCCCTTTTATAAAAAAAAATCTTTTCATTCCATTTTATTTTCGAAACATTCAATTAAACTAATCTTTAAATTCACATTTAAAATGGTACCTTCACAAAACATCTAATGATTTCATTTAAATTTAAAGAAAGGTTTTCGATATTTTCAAACATTGTACCCATCCCTTTTATATAAAAAAAAAATTGTTAATTCGGTTTTATTTTCGAAACATTTAATAAAACTAATCTTTAAATTCACATTTAAAATGATATTTTATGACACAAAGCCCCCCTCCCCCCTTGTTCTAATCGTATCTGTTGGTCTGGTTCTAATCGTGTCTGTTGGTCTGTTGGTCTGGCTCTAATCGTGTCTGTTGGTCTGGCTCTAATCGTGTCTGTTGGTCTGGTTCTAATCGTGTCTGTTGGTCTGGTTCTAATCGTGTCTGTTGGTCTGGCTCTAATCGTGTCTGTTGGTCTGGCTCTAATCGTGTCTGTTGGTCTGATTCTAATCGTGTCTGTTGGTCTGGTTCTAATCGTGTCTGTTGGTCTGGTTCTAATCGTGTCTGCTCGTCTGGTTCTAATCGTGTCTGTTGGTCTGGTTCTAATCGTGTCTGTTGGTCTGGTTCTAATCGTGTCTGTTGGTCTAACTCTAATCGTGTCTGTTGGTCTGGTTCTAATCGTGTCTGTTGGTCTGGTTCTAATCGTGTATGTTGGTCTGGTTCTAATCGTGTCTGTTGGTCTGATTCTAATCGTGTCTGTTGGTCTGGTTCTAATCGTGTCTGTTGGTCTGGTTCTAATCGTGTCTGCTCGTCTGGTTCTAATCGTGTCTGTTGGTCTGGTTCTAATCGTGTCTGTTGGTCTGGTTCTAATCGTGTCTGTTGGTCTGGTTCTAATCGTGTCTGCTCGTCTGGTTCTAATCGTGTCTGTTGGTCTGGTTCTAATCGTGTCTGTTGGTCTGTGGTCTGGTACTAATCGTGTCTGTTGGTCTGGTTCTAATCGTGTCTGTTGGTCTGGTTCTAATCGTGTCTGTTGGTCTGGTTCTAATCGTGTCTGTTGGTCTGTGGTCTGGTACTAATCGTGTCTGTTGGTCTGGTTCTAATCGTGTCTGTTGGTCTGGTTCTAATCGTGTCTGTTGGTCTGGTTCTAATCGTGTCTGTTGGTCTGGTTCTAATCGTGTCTGTTGGTCTGTGGTCTGGTACTAATCGTGTCTGTTGGTCTGGTTCTAATCGTGTCTGTTGGTCTGGTTCTAATCGTGTCTGTTGGTCTGGTTCTAATCGTGTCTGTTGGTCTGGTTCTAATCGTGTCTGTTGGTCTGGTTCTAATCGTGTCTGTTGGTCTGTGGTCTGGTACTAATCGTGTCTGTTGGTCTGGTTCCAGAGCTGGTGAGTGCCTACAGATGGGACCGTGAGAGGCCAGAGAGTCAATGCTCGCAGGTGTGTGAGATAAGCGTTATGGAGAGCTACAGGATCACACAGAGAGGACGGGACTTTAGTGAGTAGTGGTCTCAGAGAGGCGTTTGGTGGTCTCAGTTAGAGAGGCTTTTGGGGATCCCAGCTAGATAGGCTTTTTGTGATCGCAGCTAGAGAGGCTTTTGGTGAGTCCAGTTAGAGAGGCTTTTGGTGATCCCAGCTAGAGAGGCGTTTTGTGATCCCAGCTAGATAGGCTTTTTGTGATCGCAGTTAGAGAGGCTTTTGGTGAGTCCAGTTAGAGGGGCTTTTGGTGATCCCAGCTAGAGAGGCTTTTGGGGATCCCAGTTGGACAGACGTTAGTGGTCCCAGCTAAACAGGATTTTGGTGATCCCAGCAAAGCAGAGTGATCCCAGACTTTTGATGGTCACAGTTAGAAAGACTTCAGTAACACAGACTTTAGTAATCCAAGCTAGACAGACTGTTGCTCCCTGATGGACAGACTAGTGATCTCAGGTGGACAGACTTTAGTGATCAAAGCCAGTGGCGTCTCTAGGTTGGGTGTCACCTGGTACGGTAAGTGAGGGTGTCACCCCATCCCCTTCTAACAATTTAGCATTTTCATTTTAGTGTCATCCCTCTCCCTTACTATTTAAATATTTTAACTGGAAAAAGAAGATTTTGACGATAAGTTTTACGATTATTTTATTTGATCCTATCTTGAAATACTACAATATATGACCACATCTAAAACTACTACAAAATATTATGATTCCATCTAGACATACTTCTATACATACATGACCCAATCAAGACATACTAATATATATTACACCATCTAGACATATTACAGTATTTAAAACTATGTATTCCCTGCTAGACAGACAATTAGAGCAGTGGCGTAGCTAGGATTTTTGGGCCCCTATGCAAAAAGTGTTAGTGGGTCCCTCAGAGGCGTAGCTACCCTTCCCGGCGACAAACTTTCGATTTGCACCCCCCCCCCCCCCTCAGACTTTCGATTTGCACCCCCCTCAGACTTTCGATTTGCACCACCCTCCCCTCAAATTTACGAAAAAGGGCCCCTATTTGCCTTGGGCCCCTATGCCTTGCTTACGCTAGCTTTACGGTAGCTACGCCCAGGTGCGGATTAAGCTTGGGCGGGGCCCCGGACTGAAACTTTTTGGGGGCCCCTGATATATATATATATATATATATATATATATATATATATATATATATATATATATATATATATATCCTAATCAGCATACTATTCAATATATTAATGGATTATTTATAACTTATAGGAACATTCGACGCCGATATTTACAAAACTGATAATTTAAAAAGCTGTCAATTGTGTTCAATGAGCGGTAAATTGGATACACATATCTAACCTTCTTCTTCTCTTCTTCTTCGTTCTTAATTTTAGTGTTGGAAGGGATCCCCTCCAACACAATTAAGGATACGTGTCAACTGGTTAGGCGCCATTGAGACCATTGACTCCGATTTCAGCCTGCTTTTCTTTTTTCATAGCCTTTGTCCAACCAAGAACAAACTACAACAGATGTTTGATTTTGGAGTTGTCTCTCCTAAAAAAGTAGCTATCCCCAGCTAACGAGCCTCATCTGCCCGAGGATTCGAACTCGAATTTCTGTTAAGCATCCACGAGCTTTACCGACTCGACCACGCCGATCCCCTAACATCTAACCAATATGTACACATTTTTAGCATGATTATATGTTGCCCCCACCCTGTACCACGACTCACACACTAACAAAACACAGGCGAGATCCATCCGCTACGTCAGCAGTACTAAATATATGACTGTTTACTTTAGGCCTGTAGAAGCTTTAGAAGTAAAGCCTGGTCAAAGCTTACGGATGAATAAGCGACCAGCATGTAGTGTTTCAAACCAACATCTTCGTGAGACTGATTTATTCCACTATTGGCCATTTAGTTGAAGTTCACTACGTCGAGACCTCCCTGGCTAATGGGAGTCAAACTCCTGAGCCCGTATATCCGTGTCACGATAGTTATTGAACTGTAATTCAAGTATTTATATTGGGCATGAAAAAGCTGGAAATGCAGACTAACATTGAACATATATAAATATCCATGAGAATATTATAATTTCGTTACAGAGCAGACGATAAAGACTGGTGGCACTTGTGTGATTATAGACGCAAAAAGAAAAAATAATTTCAAACCACTCTATGTAGGAAATTATTAATAACATACAGAGGTTAAACTAGGCCCAACTAAAACTAGTAAGCAAACCACACCTCCATCCTCTCAGGTATCATCCATTTATGAGGCCCACAAAAAGTTGGATCTCCACTGGCGTCCATTTAAAGAACGCCATCCCTGGCCTGTACACCCGATATTAACGTTCACTAAAAGTAAAGGCCTATAAATGTTTTAAAAGTTTAAATCATAGAATGTTCACACCAGATTCATGTCAATTATGTGTCAGAATTTGACCACTGCTTATGTTTTTAACTAAAAAAATCAACCCAATTTATTGGCATAAGCAAACGCTGTCCGGGCTGGTATTTATACTAAAATGTGTGCTCGAGTTTGATATTTTGATGAAAAATTGAAATAAACTTGTCATTCAAATATTAAAACATTGGCTTTTATAGTAAAAGAAAAACAACAAAATACCCAAAAATTTCACTTAAAAGGGAAATTTACTATGATTGAAAAAGGAAATTTGGGGGCCCCTAAAAATCGGGGGCCCCTGGCTGCAGCCCCCTCAGCACCCCCCTTAATCCGCCACTGGCTACGCCACTGAATTAGAGGTCCTAGCTAGGCTAGGCTAGTTTGAGTGATCTCGACTAGAAGGACTTATCAGCAAGGCAGAGTTTAGAAAATAGGCCTTATTTAATTTGCTTTTCATAATCTGCTTTAGCTTTGACCATGGACATTCCGTTGTTTTGTTTTTTCTTGGTACGTGGAAAATTCCATCATCTGAAATGCATTGAATATCTCGTTCAAACATTTTAAACAGTAAAGAAAGAAAGGCTCGCCTTGCCTGATCTAATTATTATTTTAATCTAACTAATTTTATTTTGAATTTAAAATATAATCATTAAATCGAAAAATTCCTTATTATACGATTGCATTTAATTAATTCATATACATGCAAGCTGTATGCAATGTAATTACTCAATGGCACCTGACTCTAATTAAGATTAATGTTTACAAACTGTGAAAATGTTAAAAATGCGAGCACTTGTCCTTACGTTGAACTTCCACTCCTACAAAAAAATTTTTATTCATACCTCGAGACGCCATAAATTTTTGCACGGAAGGGGAGGTTACTGGTAAGGAAACAAAAGACGTAATACGGTAATAGTAATAGCTTATTATACATCCTAGAACAACACACCTTTACGCTTTGTGTGTGTGTGTAGAATTCGTAATTTATGACGAGAGAAATGTTTCTAAAAAGTTTTTATGAGGGTGATTCATGAATGTCAACAAACATAAATAAATGTCCGCGTAGGAAGGGGGATAATTTCCAGCTTAAAATGTTTTTCTGTCAGATTTTTTTCTTCCCATTTTTTTTTATAGGGGAAAAATAGACGCATTAAAAAGTTTACAAAACATAAGGTCGATCGATAAGACGAAACAAAACAGTTAAAATAGGTCAACTGAAATAACGGATCCATTTTGACAATGAACAAATTGTGCTTACGTCATTTTTTTTAAAAAATTGGAATAAATTGTATATTTATTTTTAAGGTTATATATAACTTTAAGGTGCGTTTAGTTAGGCTGAATCAGCAGCAGGGGCCTATGTTTGTATGTGGTTATATATGGTATGTATGCATGTGTGTCCTAAGTGTGGTTGTCCACTGATTTTATGTTTTCGTTGTTTAAGACATACTCGTCGAAATCCTTCGGAAGGAATTGTAAGTCTTAAATAAGTATGGGGGTGGGGTGAAGTATAAGTCAGAAACCAGCGACATATGTAATTCCCTACTTAAAATAACTGTCTATATATTCAGCCTAAAAGAAACCTTAATCCTCTTAAATTGTCACATCAGTCTTAATCCTAATCCCTTGGCTGAATATCTGTGCTTTTGAGATTAAGAGCGCCATGAGTAAAGTACGGGTGTGACTATCATTACCTTGGAATAACCTAACTCTAAATCACATCACTAAAGTAACTTACAATAAAAAAAATGATTTTTTTAAAAACTATACTTTGAACCTAATGATAGCAGTTTTAAAACTATACTTTGAACCCATGATAGCAGTTTTAAAACTATACTTTGAACCTAATGATAGCAGTTTTAAAACTATACTTTTAACCTAAGGATAGCAGTTTTAAAACTATACTTTGAACCTATTGATGGTATTTTTAAAACTATACTTTGACCTAATGATGGTATTTTTAAAACTATACTTTGAACCTAATAATAGCAGTTTAAAACTATACTTTGAACCTAAGGATATCTTTTTAAAAAAATATCTCCCTGACATTAACAACAGAACCCTAATCTAAATCTCAAGTTAACTTTAAACTTTACGCCCTAGTAGATTAGAGCAAGGCCAACAGATAACGGGGTGGGGGGGGGGGGACTAATTAGTTAACATGTCAGTCTTGTCTGACAAAACAAATTACCGTCTGCATACAGCATCAGTCGCGGTAAATTAGCCTCCGCCACAAACTAGGCCAGCTACCAAGCAATGTCGAACACAACATTCTGAAAAATCCGCATAGATCTTAGCATATCACACAGCAATGCCGATCTAGGTTTTTATAGAATAGGGGCCCTACCAAATAAAACTTGACATAGATCGTACCTTACCCAACCACATAGCAATGCCGATCTTTGTTTTTCTAGAATAGGAACCCTACTGAAAAAAAAAACTTGACAGATCTAAGCCAATCACGAACGAATGCCAAAATAGAACAGTGAAAAACAAGACATAGATCTAAACAAACCACGAACTAATGCTAAAATAGAACAGTGAAAAAAAAGACATAGATCTAAACAAACCACGAACCAATGCCAAAAATAGAATAGTGATAATCTGACATAGATCTAAACAAATCACTAGAATACTGAAACAAATAGTATGAATTTAGGCAAATGGAAGCTACTGAAACAAATATCGCAGATCAAATTGTCCTAGTTCATGGATGTTTTGTGATTTTTTCATTTGAGAAATCGCAGAAAGGATCATGATTTAGTTCAACGTACTGCAGACCTGCTTTTTTCTCAGTTTCGAATGAGTGATAAATTTCCCCGACCCATGTCACACCCTAGTTACCTAACTAATTATTTATAGAAATTACTAAGAGGGCCTCTTTTTGATTATGGAAATGGTTGGATTGTAATATTAATAATGATAAACAGATTATTTTGGGTGCATATTACAGCTGGATAAATTATGGTAATTAGAGAAAATCTAAATTCCCTTGATTAGTATTCAGTCTCAGGACAGTGGGACTTGCTGAAGATTTAGTTCAAACACACTACGTGATATCTTATCTCAATATTTTTTCTTGTATAAAATGTCTTGTGAGTTATTGTTACGTCCCTTGTATTGCATTAATCATGGTTATGTCCCTTGATGAATGTTTTATTCTGTGTAAGTTATGAGTTACCGTCCGCCAGTTGGTGAGTTACGTAAAAGAGGCGAGGTGATCAGGATCAGATTGTTTTCTAGGATGTTTGAAGATGTTCGATAATAGGTGTATTAGCTTGTTAGTAAGAAAAGGAGTGTCTTTTTTACTAGGTTGTTAGTAGTATTGTAACCTCGAATAGCTCTATGGTTAGAAATTAGGGTTAGGCGTACGTTAGGACTAGGGTTGGGGCTAGGAATAGGGCTCGCATGTGTGTATTTTAGTTAACTGCCAGTAACCTAACAAGTCTTATTTCATAAGAATTCTATTATCTGACACTGGTATAAGTAATCTCCCGTTTTGTACATGCTTATTAGTTTTTTAAATGTTAAGTAAAACTTGATGGCGTCTACTGTTGTTGAGTAACGTAACACGTGTTTTTTTTTAGTGTACGGGACCAACATCACGGACCCCAATGAGATCAGATATGGACCACAGTTTTTCAACGAGCCCAAGTCAACCGTGGTCATTGGACGAGTCAACGAAGTGGTCATCGAGTGCATAGCAAGGAGGTATTGATCACATGATCTTTCTGGTAGCTCTTACCCATAGATTATCACATATTATACCCCCATCCACTTCCGGATGGTGTAGCTAGGGGAGGGCGGTTTGGGCGGCTGCCGATCCTAAAGGGGACGCCAAAAGGGGTAAAGAAATGTAAACGCTCATTTTATGCTGAAATATTGAATTATACTATACATAGTCAAAGTGTGGCGCTTAAGCAAAAACTAGTGTGTGTGTGGGGGGGGGGACACTTTTTCACGAATATGTTTAAGTATAATAAAAAAACTGGGGGGGGGGGGGGGGGCACAAAATTTATAGTTCGCCCAGGCGCTGGAATTGTTTATGATATAGTAAAATGCAAGTAAGTCAAAAGGGTAAGTCATAAAGTAGGATGCAGGTAAGTCATAAAGTAGTATGCAGTGCAGGTAAGTCATATTTGAAAGGAATTTTTTTTCTCTTTATAAATCAACGACGTTTTTAAGAGTGAAGAATTCTAATTTTTAATGGGCAGCAACCCACCACCCACATACAAGTGGTTCAGGAAATACAGAGCTGAGCTACCGGCAGTGGTGTCCCCTGATAAGCGCTACGTCATCACTGACGGGAGGCTAATAATAACGAAACCGGAAGCCAATTTTGACCAAGGGAGGTATCATTGTGTCGCATCTAATGAGCTTGGTGCGGCCATTTCGGAGTCTGCTGAGATCAGCTTTGGATGTAATCACATTTTTATTCGGATCTTGTCCAGATAAGCCCCGCCAAAAAGTAAACACCGCCACCCCAAAAAAAAAAAAATTATTAAAAAAAAAGAGGATATGAAACTTGTACTTTTAGATTTTATTGCAGAGTGTGAAATTAGTACGTGTCAGTGATAATTTGCATGAAAAAGTCTGAATTATACTTGGTACCTTTCAGAGGCGTAGCGAGGGGGGGGGGGCGGGGGCGCGGACCGCACCGGGTGACACCATTTAGGGGGGTGACACCAAGGCAATAAATAGCAAAATATATTGAGAAAAACTTGACGGGGGGGGTGCAAATCGAAAGTTTGAGGGGGGTGGGGGAGGGGTGCAAATCGGAAGTTTGAGGGGGGGTGGGTGCAAATCGAAAGTTTGAGGGGTGGGGGGTGCAAATCGGAAGTTTAAGGGGGGTGGGTGCAAATCGAAAGTTTGTCCCCGGGAAGGGTCACTACGCCTCTGGGGGGTGACACCATTAAGTGCCGCACCGGGTGACACCAGACCTCGCTACGCCACTGGTACCTTTACTCTAATCATTGCCTTCAAATCAAGGTTGCGTCCATGCTGGCAAAATGGGACTGGGCTTAAGATTTCGCGCATACATTTTTTGCATTAGTGACGGGGCTTATCTGGACAAGAACTTAATTCAATCATGTATTCTTATAAAATAGTCCAAAATAAAGTTAAGAAGAAAAAAGTAGGTCCTTCTGCTAATCTGCTATTATTCTCGTTTAGAAACGTAGGTCTAGATACAAATCTAAATGATTTAGAATTAGAATGAGCCAAAAGATGCAAAATGTACATAAATATTACTGAAAGGTTGTAAAGTTGAACTTAAAACTTGCATCGTGATTACTGCTTGTCAAAGAAATTGTCAATTAGTCTTTATGACAAAATAACCAAATTAAATTATCCCGTAAGTTTTTGAAAGAAAATAGAGTATTAATTTCATCTGGTTTGATTGTCTGTGTATAGTATAGGTCATCATATGAACATTAAGATCAGAAATATTTATTTTAATTACTTAAAATTATATATATAAATTATGTCATAATATAAATGGCATTATTTTAAACTTTCCTGACTGATTTGATTTGATCATTACATTTGGTTTACATCTCTACTTTAAAAAAACTAATGATTTGATTTATTTTAATATGAAGATCTTATGGAGTTCTCAAATGATCCGCAAGGCATTGTAATCGCCAAGATGTACAGTGGGACTAATATCAACTGCAGGCTTCCAGCTTATAGTCCAGGTAGGCTAAGTACACATAGTAAACTAACTTGGTAGGTCTACTGTAGGTAGGATAACTTGATACACCAGGTAGACTAACTTGGTAGGTCTACACCAGGTAGGCTAACTTGGTAGGTCTACGGCTGGTAGGATAACTTGGTACACCAGGTAGGATAACTTGGTAGGTCTACAGTAGGTAAGGTCTACAGTAGGTAGGATAACTTGGTACACAAGGTAGGATAACTTGGTAGGTCTACAGTCGGTAGTAGGTCTACGGCAAGTAGGATAACTTGGTACACAGTACACAGGTAGACTAACTTGGTAGGTCTACTGTAGGTAGGATAACTTGGTACACAAGGTAGGCTAATTTGGTAGGTCTACAGCTACAGTAGGTAGGCTAACTTAATACACCAGGTAGGCTAACTTGGTACACCAGGTAGACTAACTTGGTAGGTCTACAGCTACAGTAGGTAGGCTAACTTGGTACACCAGGTAGGCTAACTTGGTACACCAGGTAGGCTAACTTGGTACACCAGGTAGGCTAACTTGGTACACCAGGTAGGCTAAATTGGTACACCAGGTAGGCTAACTTGGTACACCAGGTAGGCTAACTTGGTACACCAGGTAGGCTAACTTGGTACACCAGGTAGGCTAACTTGGTACACAGGTAGGCTAACTTGGTACACCAGGTAGGCTCACTTGGTACACCAGGTAGGCTAACTTGGTACACAGGTAGGCTGTAACGTTTACCTATCTACCAGCCAGATAGATGGTGAACGTCCCCGGATTCATTTTTCGGGGTTATATGCAAATGACTTAAAGCCTAAATGAATGAACACTAACTCAACAACACACTAGGGCTCGATTTTGATGTCTAGGGAAAACTAGTGATACTATTGAAGTTAACAACTCATCCAATCTGCATACAACCTTTAATAAGCGAACACAGTTGTGGCAGAACACAAGGTTAAACTAGATAAAATATTTAATTTATAAAATAACAAAACCCAACTTACAAAGCGTAAGAAAAAACACTATCACAGATTTCAACACTGTATAAAAATAGCCACAGTTCACACAACACTGCTATAGCTTCAAGAATCACTTGGCGACAAGTAATATTATACTAGAAGACTAAATCAACTTAAGAAAGCATAGCACACACAGGACTTAAGTTCTCTCACGTTCAAATGGTCAGAATCTATTGCCGGACAAAATGGACGGCCTGGTCTTAATAGACCGTTTGATCAAGGTAGACTGCCGCGTGTTGCGAGTGTGCGGTGCAGTTAAAGACTTATGCAACAGGGGAGGTTATCCTCAACTCATGTAGCCATTGGTTGGGATGGTCATCTGATCAGAATCAATCAATCAGATCTTAATGGAAAATTTCTGGGTCCTAGACACCCTTAATAAGACAGTGGAAAAACCCCGGTAGTTGCACCATCAATCCATATAAGGTATTATACAATGTCAAAATAAAAATGGAACATGACTCGACCTAAGTAGGTCACATCCCCTCCCTTTTTGGAAGTGACAGATAGGTTCCACAAAAACATACATAAGGAACCAATCTGGCAATGAAAATAAAAAAAATGTTTTACAAATGTAGGCAATCAAAATCATAATACCAGATGAAAATATCCCTGAACATAAAAGGGAAGTAACTTAAACTTTTACAATTGGTGAAAGGGGAGTAACCCTTCAAAAAGTAATTATACATCAAAATCCCTCAGAATAGGGGTATTACAATATTTCCATGTGGATATTAAAAGTGGTAAACCCGCCAGGGTAAGACCTTTATTTCAATGACTAGCTACAATATCACTGAGTCATATGAGACATATTATCATAAAAGATTACATATAATCAAAAACCACCTTTAATTAAGGTTCACCTGAAAATAAACAAAATTTGTAACAGGATTGATATTTTGAAAAATTCAAACTCATACCACTCATTTTCATGTGAAAACACAACACTTGTGTATGGTCTTAATGAACCACAAAACATGTCACATGATCAATGTGTGCAATAAGATTTTACATCCTTGACAAACAATCAGCCACAACATTATCACTACCCTTAATGTGTGAAATTTCCAGATTAAAATTTTGGAAATATAAACACCATCTCAATATTCTTTGATTTGTCTGTCCTAACTTAGAGGTAAATTTCAGGGGATCATGGTCAGAAAACACTCTGACTGGATTGGTTGAAGAAGAGACATAGACTTCAAAATGTTGTAAGGATAAAACCAAAGCTAAAGCTTCTTTTTCAATAGTAGAGTAATTCTTTTGGTTCTCATTTAACTTCCTGGAAAAAAAGGCAATGGGATGGTCAATTCCCATGTTGTCTTCTTGAAATAGGACTGAACCAATGGCTAAGTTGCTAGCATCAATGGCAAGTTTAAAGGGCTTGCTGAAATCTGGTGCAGCCATAACAGGAGCATTAGATAAAAATGACTTAATGGTTAAAAAAGCTTCTTGACATTTATTTGACCATTCAAACTCAACACCCTTTTTCAATAATGCAGTAAGAGGTTCAGCAATAGCTGAAAAGTTTTGACAGAACCGCCTATAGTAACCAGCCATCCCAAGGAACTTTTTGATTTCTTTACAATTTTTGGGAGGTGGTAACCTTACAATAGCATCTACTTTAGCTTCAATGGGCCGAACTTGGTTCGTTCCTACTTGATAACCCAAATAGGTAATTGAACCTTTACAGAAATTGCTTTTATGTAAGTTTACAGTAAAATTCACTTCAGACAATTTTCTAAAAAGGTTAGTCAACTGAACAATATGTTCTTCAAAAGTATTAGAAAATACAACTATATCATCTATGTAGGCCTCACATTGGTCTATGTCAGCAATGACAGAGTTAATGACCCTCTGGAAAGTTTGACCAGCATTTCGCATACCAAAGGGCATACGTTTGTATCTATAAAAACCATTAGGGGTTACAAAAGCAGATATCTCTTTTGCACGGTCAGATAAGGGGATTTGCCAGTATCCTGAAAGTAAATCAATTTTGGAAATTATCTTAGCTTGACCAACTTTATCGATAACGTCTTCTATTCGAGGTAATGGATAGGAATCAGCTTTGGTGAGCGCATTTACCTTCCTAAAGTCGGTCACAAACCTGAAAGATCCACCGTCTTTCGGGACTAGGAGACATGGGGAACTCCAGTTGCTGAAACTGGGCTCAATGATATCATTCTTGAGCATATAATCAATTTCATCTTTTATCAAAGCAGCTTTTTCCGGGTTAACTCTATAGGGGTGTTGTTTGATGGGTTTTGCGTCACCTACGTCTACATCATGAGGTGGAACCTTCGCTTCTTTGGGGACATCCCCAAAAATAGAGGGAAATGTCTCAAATAATTGAGACAATTTATGGCTTTCCTCTGTGGACAAATGCATAAGGTGGACATTCAAATTATCTAAAAAGGAAGAATTTACCAATTTTGGGGGTTTCAATTTATCATGTATCACATCATCAGAAACATTTGAACATACAGGTAAAGTAATTTTAGCTGTGGAATGAAAATTGTTACAATTATCATAATACTTTTTCAGTGAGTTAACATGATACACTGTCTGTTTCTTTCTTCTGTCGGGCGTATTGACAACATAGTTCAAATCACTTAATTTTGAATGCACAGTAAAGGGTCCACAATATCTCAAGGATAACGCATTGTTCAGATTAGGCACTAGCACAAGAACTTTGTCGCCTGGATTGAATGTTCGTTTACGAGAACTCTTATCATACAGTCCTTTCATTCTCACTTGGGCCCTTCTTAAGTTCTTGTGAGCCATTTCGCACACAGCTTTCAGTCGAACGTGAAAATCGTCAAAGTTTTCCACAGGATGATCACCGGTACCTGTCCAACGTTCGTGGATCAGCTTCAGGGGACCACGGACAGAATGTCCAAACACAAGTTGAAAAGGAGAGTAACCTAAAGCTTCCTGGACACAGTCCCTCGCGGCGAAAATAATCCAAGGAACAGACTCATCCCATTGGGTGTTACTATTAGCGAATGTTCTTAGCATGGTTTTGAGGGTTTGGTGGAACCTCTCAAGTACGCCTTGAGACTGAGGGTGGTAGGCTGAGCTGGTGATGTGGGTAACGCCTAGCTTGGCTAGCGCTTCCTGAAAATGGTGACTGGTGAAGTTGCCGCCTTGATCTGTTTGAACAATTCTAGGTAATCCAAAGGTAGTGAAGAACCGGGTCATGGCTCTAACTACAGTCTTTGCCTTAATGTTCCGTAAGGGGAACGCCTCGGGAAAACGGGTACTTGAACACATAAAGGTAAGTAGGTACTCGTTGCCCGCCTTGGTTTTAGGCAAGGGACCTACACAGTCCATGACGATTTTAGAAAAAGGTTCTTCTAATAAAGGAATCGGACTCAAAGGGGCCTTAGGAATTTTCTGGTTTGGCTTTCCGGCCAACTGACAGTTCGTGCAACTTTTGCAGTAACGCGACACATCATTTCTCATTTTGGGCCAAAAGAACAGTTCTTTGATCTTCGCCGTCGTTTTAGAGACTCCTGGGTGCGCAGACATTGGATGGTCATGTGCCAGCTTAAGTATTTCATGCCGATAAGGTGGAGGGACCCACAGCTGGTTTTTACCCAACCATGGTTCGGCTGGTGAGGCATCCAATGGTACAGAGCGACGAAAGAAGAGGCCGTTCTCGGAGAAATATTCTCCATCGTCAGATGATAGAGATTTTTCGACCATTGCCTTGAGTTCCGCGTCGACTTGTTGAGCTTTAATGATGTCTTCCTGAGATATTCTCAGGGGTAAGCCCAGGCTTGTGTTTTCTGGAAGCATAGACTCCAGTTTGGAAGTCAAATTTCTTGACGATGATGGTAGGTGTGGTTCAGACGTTGTGTCAGCTAATTGTTTGGTCTGGCTTCTTGTCACCACACATGCAGGATACAGTTCATTATCATTATCTGGAACTGTTGACAAAGGGTTTGGAACCGTACAGGGGTATACTTTGCTTCCCGCAAGGTCATTCCCTAGAAGTAGGTGTACTCCTGGGACAGGAATACTATCTATCACACCTAAAATGACCTCACCTTCGACGAGATGATGTTTCAGGGCAAACTTGTGTAGAGGGACGACAGTAGATTTTGTCCCCACTCCCTGGATAATGGAAATATTTCCGGTGTTCGTCTCTGGTGTAATGTCCATTGAACTTTTCAAAAGAAGTGATTGTGACGCTCCTGTGTCTCTTAGGACGGTGATATTCTTCTGAGACAACGGATCACCTGGTTTGCTAATGATGGCTTCGGCAATGAAAGATGAAAAGTCAACTTTTCTCGATCCCTCGAGATCGGTAGACTCGGAAGAAACTGGATGGTGGCGAGAACAGTCAAAATGTGACTGCACATAATGTGTGGAGATTTGACTACCTTCTTGCGGACACTTAGGGTTAGAGTCCTTTAGAATTCTAGAGTTCATAGTTGAACTGGCTGCTTGAGGGGATAGAGCATAGTGCGCAGAAGTACGCACCACCTCTCTGTTATATTAACGACGTTTGTAACAGTCCTTGACAAGATGACCAGGTCTTTTGCAGAACTGGCATACTGCTCGACGATTGAGAGTTGATCTTGGTTTCTCTCTGGACTGTAATGCCTTCATGTGTTGGCCAACAGGAGGATTGCTGCCAAAAAGGGGAAGCACGGGGTTGAGGCGGTTTCCTGACACTGGTGGTTTCTTATGCACCAACATATATGTGTCAGCCGACTCAGCAGCCTTCCGGATGTCAATTATCTTGTTATCCAGTATGTGTAGTCGTATCTCTTCAGGCAGGGACGTTAGGAATTCTTCCCTTAGGATAAGTGACCGGAGTTTCTCAAACTCAGAAGCTTCCTCAGAGTGTAGCCACCTTGAGAATACTTTCTCCTTTTCAAAGAGAAATTCCACATATGATTGAGTGGGTAACTTGCGGAGTGTTCGGAATTTTGTCCGATAGGCCTCGGGCGTCAGTTCGTAGGCCTTCAAAATGGCAGTCTTGACCAAACTATAGTTATTTTGAACGTCGTGAGAGAGTGCCTGGTATGTTTTTGCAGCTTTCCCAGTAAGGACCGAGCTCAATAAAGCAGTAATGGAAGTTTCGGGCCATTCACATGTCTTCGCTAAACTCTCAAATGAGTTAAAGAAAACGACCAAATCTGTTTCATCAAATTTAGGAACTAATTTCCCAAATTTGGCAATCACTTGCCCCACCGACAACTTTTTTGGATCTACCAGAGAAGTGACATCACTAACTTTACCAAATTCTGATTCCAACCTCCTCCTATCTAAAGCAATTTTAACCTCTAACTCCTGTTCTTTTAATGCCTTCTCTAAAGCAACTTTCTCCTCACGGAGTAACACACCAGCCAACAAACTTTCATTAAATACACCTTCATTAATAAAATGAACAACATTTTTATCTCTCAACACCTCTGACTTCTGCGTAACAGAATAATCCAATTTCAATTCCTTAACAACACTAATCAAAACTTTTCTACTCAACTTCTCGACCTCCTCAAAAGTGGGATTAGCCAAAAAAGATTCCATTTCACTAACTTTCAAAATCACAAGCCTAGATTCACTAACTTAACACGGAGCGTTGGGCCGTGTACTTGACCTCTTCAATCTAGGACGTGACACGTCTGACTTTTGACCTAGATACCTCTAGCCTTGCGCGCGTTTCAATAACACGGCTTCACTGGATAGAAAAACAACTAAATCAAACTAAACTTAGTGTTTAACTGATATAACCAATCAACTGGAACGACAGATTAAATCTCGGCGAGACCCCACTTTGTAACGTTTACCTATCTACCAGCCAGATAGATGGTGAACGTCCCCGGATTCATTTTTCGGGGTTATATGCAAATGACTTAAAGCCTAAATGAATGAACACTAACTCAACAACACACTAGGGCTCGATTTTGATGTCTAGGGAAAACTAGTGATACTATTGAAGTTAACAACTCATCCAATCTGCATACAACCTTTGATAAGCGAACACAGTTGTGGCAGAACACAAGGTTAAACTAGATAAAATATTTAATTTATAAAATAACAAAACCCAACTTACAAAGCGTAAGAAAAAACACTATCACAGATTTCAACACTGTATAAAAATAGCCACAGTTCACACAACACTGCTATAGCTTCAAGAATCACTTGGCGACAAGTAATATTATACTAGAAGACTAAATCAACTTAAGAAAGCATAGCACACACAGGACTTAAGTTCTCTCACGTTCAAATGGTCAGAATCTATTGCCGGACAAAATGGACGGCCTGGTCTTAATAGACCGTTTGATCAAGGTAGACTGCCGCGTGTTGCGAGTGTGCGGTGCAGTTAAAGACTTATGCAACAGGGGAGGTTATCCTCAACTCATGTAGCCATTGGTTGGGATGGTCATCTGATCAGAATCAATCAATCAGATCTTAATGGAAAATTTCTGGGTCCTAGACACCCTTAATAAGACAGTGGAAAAACCCCGGTAGTTGCACCATCAATCCATATAAGGTATTATACAATGTCAAAATAAAAATGGAACATGACTCGACCTAAGTAGGTCACAAGGCTAACTTGGTACACCAGGTAGGCTAACTTGGTACACCAGGTAGGCTAACTTGGTACACCAGGTAGGCTAACTTGGTACACAGGTAGGCTAATTTGGTACACCAGGTAGGCTAACTTGGTACACAGGTAGGCTAACTTGGTACACCAGGTAGGCTAACTTGGTACACAGGTAGGCTAACTTGGTACACCAGGTAGGCTCACTTGGTACACCAGGTAGGCTAACTTGGTACACCAGGTAGGCTCACTTGGTACACCAGGTAGGCTGAGTACATTTGGTAGATTAGCTTGGTAGGTCTACGGTAGGTAGGCTAACTTGGTACACAGGTAGGCTAACTTGGTACACAGGTAGGCTAACTTGGTACACAGGTAGGCTCACTTGGTACACCAGGTAGGCTGAGTACATTTGGTAGATTAGCTTGGTAGGTCTACGGTAGGTAGGCTAACTTGGTACACAGGTAGGCTAACTTGGTACACAGGTAGGCTAACTTGGTACACAGGTAGGCTCACTTGGTACACGAGGTAGGCTGAGTACATTTGGTAGATTAGCTTGGTAGGTCTACGGTAGGTAGGTTAACTTGGTACACAGATAGGCTAACTCGGTAGATTGTAGGAAAAAAAGTCACAGGAAAAAAAAACACAGGAAAAAAAAACACAGAAAAAAAGTCACAGGAAAAAAAGTCACAGGAAAAAAAGTCACAGGAAAAAAAGTCACAAATATATATTTGCATGATATTTGTTAATACTTTTATGTATTAAATATTTAGAGAGTGCAAATTAACTTAGGATTAATTAAGTGTAATGTAATGTGTGTAGGCTGTATACGCATAGGAATTTTTATAATTAATCTAAAAATACTTAATATGAAGTATGTAGATTGTAATTATGTTAAACTTAAGATCAGTATCATTGAATAGAATGCTCCAAAGTCCACGTTTTCATCGTGTTTTTTTTTAAATACCAATATTAAATTACCGTGAAATGGTAAGTTCATCTGACTTGCTGCCTTCAACTCATGGCAACAATAGGTATGCTTAGTTCAACCACCTTTACTGCCCACATTTATCACGCTCATTACATAACAAAACATAGGATCAAAACAGAAAGCCGACAAGGTTCAAAGGCGGTCATTGACGCATGACGTCAAAAACACAAAATATGTTCGGACAATGCCTACTGAGGAGAGGCCGACCAGAGAATAGCTTACGGCAAAATGTGCCTAAATTTCTTTTATAATTAACTTTTCTAACGCGTATTTAACTAAATACGTGAGAAATGTTGAGATTGTTGTGTAAATTATCTAAGAGTATTTTTACTTACAATTGTTATAAACCATAATGCTTTTAACGTCTATAAATAATTTATGCCATCATAAAATACAACCCACAACAATAAACATACACAATTTTACAATTCTTAACAAATAAATCAAAATATTTCTAAAACGATTTTTGTGACTTTTTTTCTGTGACTTTATTTCTGTGACTTTTTTTCCGATAAAATTTTTGCACTGTGACTTTTTTTCTGTGACTTTTTTTCCTAGCAAAAACTGTGACTTTTTTTCTGTGTTTTTTTTTCCTGTGACTTTTTTTCCGTTTACCGTACCAAGTACCCACTCAGGAGTTAAATATCAAAGTAAAAACTCCTGCATTAATTAACAATTAATTAACTGATCAAAGTTAAATGACTGAAATCTGGTGAACTTTCACATAGCAATTCCACTTTTTACAGATAGGCCATGTTTGATTTTTTGGGTATGTAACTTAAAACTAGTAGCAATTAAACACATATAGACATATAGATCTAATTTATAATATAAGGGATAATAATTTTGAATGGTTGAAGAAAAAATAACTCAAGAGGCTAATGATGGAATTAATTGATAATCCTTCGTGAAGTAGTAGACTAACATGTTTTTAAGTATTGCAATTGTAGATTTCATTATAATTTGCTAATGTAAAAAAAAACTAGATCTACCATTTTGTTTGTTTTTCATAGCTGTTAACATCCGGTGGTACAAGGAAGATGGTGGACCCAACTTTTTACGAACAGATCTTCATCCTCATCAGTTCGTTTCCACAAATGGGAAATTTTATTTATCTGAAACTTCCAACCAAGATGCTGGTTTGTTCCATAGAATATAATATAGATCTAGACAGCAAAAAAAAAATTTTGATTGTTATAATGTAAAGAGAAATAGAAATACAATAATATACAACAATTATTTGAATTATAATCTAAAAGTTCTAGATCTACATAGTTTTACATCATTGTTTTGAGTTTACATTTAACTCAATGCAACAAGCCCGCCGGTTGGTTGAGGCCAGACCGGGGGGGGGGGGGGGGGACGTTCTGTGAGGGATTTAAAGGGTGGACTCGAAATATCGTCCCTTAAGTAAAATACTTATTATCATAAATTTTTATTTATTTGTATAATAAAATCTCAATACTGTGTAGATCTACTACCCTGTTCAAAAGATACTGTACTCTTCCACAGGTTACTATCATTGTGTGGTAACTCTGATTCCCAAAGTTGGTCAGATTTTAGCCACAAATCAGCCACCAAGCAGAACCAGTTTGGGCATCCAGCTGGCCATTACTGGAGATTGTAAGCCCAAAATGTTAATTTATATTATGATAAAGTAATCATTTAACTGGATACTAAAAGTAGAGGTAAAAAGTAGAGGTACAAAGAAAACACGTCTCAATACATTTTGTCTAAGTATTTCAATTAGTTTATTTTAATTTTTATAATTGATAAATGAAATTGGTTTCAAAATGTATCATTAGAATTAAATAAGTTTAGACTATATATATCTGTCTAGATTTTTTTTACATGGTTAGTTTTCAACTCACTTGCCCACGTTTTCAATGAAAACTGATTAGAGACAGGCCTGTATAAATGTGTTATCTACTTCATCTAAACTAATTACATTAGGGATGAAATACATTAAAAATATTTGTCAAACAAAAAAATTGGATGTTAATTAGGCCTAATATTTTCTGGACTAACAGTCTTTAAAAAGTGGGTATGGAATATTTCAAAATACTCATTAAAATAAAATTACATTCATCTTACTCTTTACTATATAAATAAATAAATATATGTATATGTATATTTTAATATATAGGCTTTATATTTAGAATATGTATATATTATATACATAATATGAATATATAGATTCCTATATAAACATTTAATTTTTATCAATGTAAATATATCTTAGCTCCAAGGGATTATGGTCCAGAAATCCATGATGATTTTCCTGCTGTTTTCCCTCATCCAACATTGAGAGGAGAGACATTGACAATTGAGTGCTTTGCTTATGGAAAGTAAGTGAAAGGTAGATAACTATAATACATTTTATAAATATGTTTGTGTAGTTATGTCCCTTAGTCATTTATTTCTAAAAATTACAGACTATACAAAATGTATTATTGAAATCTAAAAAAATAAATCTAAAGAACATAAATTTAATTAAAAAAACATCTGTTGTATTAAATTTCAATGTATAGGTCCATACTAATATAAACTTACATATGTATATATATGTATGTATGTATATATATATATATATATATATATATATATATATATATATATATATATATATATATATATATATATATATATATATATATATATATATATATATATATAGGCCTATATATATATATATATATATATATATATATATATATATATATGTGTGTGTGTGTGTAAATATATATATATATATATATATATATATATATATATATATATACATATATATATATATATATACATATATATATATATATATATATATACATATATATATATATATATATATATATACATATATATATATATATATATATATATATATATATATATATATATATATATATATATATATATATATATATATATATATATATATATATATATGTGTACATATAATTTTGTATAAACAATTTTTAAAAATAAGACTAATTTAGTAGGTTGATAATATGACCTTTTCCAAGCAATTATTGTGGCTGTTTATTAGATTACCTTTGTATTACTCCTGGAAAAAAGACAATGGCCCATTACCCAACAAGGCAGTGATATCTGACCATGGGCGTGTTGTAACTTTACCTGATGCCCAACTAGAAGATGCTGGGAACTACACCTGTAGGGTAGAGAGGGGAAGCAGTGGTGTGGCTGAGAAGTCTTTGAGTTTAATTGTAGAAGGTGAGATACAGATGACTAATTTATCCCTAGATCCATCAAAGGTGTAATAAACTGAACTATTTTACTGTGTGTGTACACAGGAAAAAATTAATATCTTTTAAGATGAACTGTGAAGAACATTAAATTCTGAAAACATAGTCAAATAATATTTCAATTGGTTAAATAAAAAATTATATTGCAATCAACCAGTTTAAAAAATATAACAGTCATAAGATAAAGGACATATGGCTATTTATTTATCTGTGTGGATAGCTGCTGATCATTAATTTAAATGATTTAAAATCAATTTGTTTTTCTTTTTACTGTATTTTAAAAATTAGTTTTTCTAAATTTGACATCTAAAATTTCATTTGACATTTAATTTATTTGCTATTTATATAATGAATCACAGACTATAGTACCATAGTTGTAGTATAAAATAAAATACGTCCATTTTTCTTCCACAGCCAAGCCATTTTTCATAACACCATTGAGACATCATCACATTGACATGAACTGCACTTTCACATGGCACTGTGAGGCTGCAGGACTTCCTAAACCTACTTATTCGTGGTACAAGGATGGTCAGGTGATCAACAGCTCCAGTAGCCACATACAAGTGAGTTGTTTTTTTTACTTTAAACTGCTTTTAAAAAATATTTAATAAATTTATGATTCCCTAAGTTGGCCAGATTTTAGCCACAAATCAGCCACCAAGCAGAACCAGTTTGGGCATCCATGTGTGAAATAAAATACTAATTACTGTACTAATATAATTTAAAATAAATATTTTAATGTTCACTGCACAGAATATTGCATTTTAGTCTTGATATTTTACGATAATTATTAATAAATAAGATTGTAAAATAAATAAATTAGGCATTATGTTGAGTATTAGATTAATCTAGTTAACATTAGTGGTATGATAATTTATTATTTTAAAGTCTTATAACCTTAAATTTACAAACTATAAACTTGAATGATAATTTCAGAATGTATAGATCAAGATGGTAGATGAAGTGAGGTTTATGTGATTATTTGAGTCATTGTTTTATTACATTTTGTGTTTAGGTTCGAGGAAATATTTTGAAGATTGATAGAGCTGATACTGTACACCATCAAGGAATGTACCAGTGCAGTGCTAGTAATGTACATGGTACAACAATGAGTACAGCACAGATTAGAGTATTGTGTACGTAAAAAGTAGGCCTATGTACTTATAGGAAAATATTTTTTGTGCTGGGAAAAATCCTGTATATAAGTTATTCTAATTTATGTATCACACTATCGTCTTACTCATTACCTAGTATTTTTTATTAGATCAAACATGGATCCTATTTCTGTTTGCCATTAGACATGGAATTTAAATTATGTTTTATAAGTTAAACACTAACTATTTTATGAATACATATTAAATCTTTAAATGTTTTTCAATCCCATTGGAATTTTGACACTTTTCCCCAATTTTTATATAGATCTGACTAGTATTCTAGCTAACAATCCCTCAGATCTCAGACAGTTTTCTTTCAGACTTTTTTCTCTTGGGTGGGTGTGGGAGGGGGGTGGGGGGAGGAGATGCCTGGAAGTAACTCTCATCTCAGATGTTAACTGTTTTTTAATTCACCAGCCTTTAAGCCATCCTTTGCCAGACATCCAGTCAACCCATCTCAAATGGGAACAGAAGGGGGGACAATCACAATGCTTTGTCAGCCAGAGGCCGCTCCTGCTCCGAATATCACCTGGTATAAAAATGGAATGGCTTTACCCATAAGCTTTGGTAGGGGCGATATTTTGCAATCCATTCTTTGGTAAAAGATTAGTAATGTAGAAAAAAACATTACATTTACTAAAATTATATATATATATTTATATATATCTATATATCTATATCTATATATATATATATATATATATATATATATATATATATATATATATATATATATATATATATAATACGTCTTACCAGTAACTTATCTGAGGTAGTGTTGGTCAAAATCAATCTCTCACTCATACGCCCCAAAATAACAGCTGTCTTATTTTGTTGCTGTTATTTGTAGCAATGTGTTGTGTTCAATGCTTTAAGTTTTACAGTTTTTTAAGTATGAAAGTACCTTACCTACATAACAAAATCTTAATCTTTTTGATGCCACTTTTTCCTACTGATACTTTGTTCTAGGGTTAGAGATGATTTATTGTTAGTTGTGTAATCAGTTGTATACAGCTAGTTGTTTTTACACTGAACAGATGCCAATGAGAGGTTGGTTCAGCTATATAATGGTAACTTGATGATAAAAGAGTTACACATCAGTGACAAGGGAATCTATGAATGCATGGCTGTCAACTACCTGGGGGCAGCTAGAAGCTCAGGGATTCTCACAGTGGTGTGTAAGTAGTTTGTCTTGGTGTGGCTTGGTCTTTCATGCCATGTCTTGTTGTTTTTTGTTGTGTCTTGTTGTTTTTTGTTGTGTCTTCTTGTGTTTTGTTATGTATTGTGTCTTGTTTTGTCTTGTGTCTTTTTATATCTAGGTGTGTATATTTTATTTTGCATTTTATTTTGTCTTGTGTCTTGGTATGCTTGGTGTCTTATGGCTTGTGTCTCTTTTCATCTTATGTCTTGTTTTGTCTTATTTCTTGTGTTTAAATATGTCTTATTTTGTCTTATGTCTTGTTTTGTCATATTTCTTGTGTTTAAGTATGTCTTATTTTGTCTTGTTTCTTAGTATGTTATTGTTGTGACCCATTATGTCTTGTTGTGTCTAGTTGGAATTCTAAAAAATTCAGCAGACATACATTTTTCACAAATTTAGGTTTAAAAAAATATTCATGAAAGTCCATAAAATTATTAAAATAAAATTGAATTATGTTTCTTAAAACATTTTGTGTATAACATTGATGGTTACTGTCTATTGATGTGTCACTTAAGTGACTTGATATCTTGTACTAAACTGTTTTTCAAAATAGAAGAGCACTTTATAATATTTTTCCCCCACCAAGCCATCACTTTCACAAGTCCATTTGCATGTGTATTCTGTTCATCTAAACTTAGCCCAAACAGTGTTAACCAGGGCACCATCTGACACGCTGGCAACAGTAAACACAACAGTTTTTTTAGAGTGCCAAGCTTCTTATGATAAACGAAACAAAGATCTAGTTTACATATGGGATATGAACGGGAGAGAAATAAACTTTGACATAGATCATCATTTTAAACTGGTAAGTATATTAAATGATATGCTAATTATTTGCATTTCATAATCATTCATACAAATGACATCATTATTATGCTGTACTTCATAGTATCTGCAAATTATAACCTTCATTCAAAAAATAAAATAAAAATTCAATTAAGCATTAAAAAAAAAAAGTCTCAAATAAAGTCTACGAGCCGACCCGCGGCTATTTAGTTGTTTTATTTTCTACTTTTCAGTAATTTATAATTTGTGAATTCGACAGTACCAATGCTGTCACTGAAAATATTTGCTTTAAAACACTAAAACCCTCCTTTCCCCCTACCCCACCCCACCCTCCACGCCCCGTGAAAGCAGCCTCCTTGTAGTTACCTCCAACAGTACCAACGCTGCCATTGAAAATATTTGCTTCAAAACACTATCAGTAGCTCGTTAAGGACAATAACCCTCCCTCCTTTCCCCAACCCCTATCCCCCCCCCTCGTGAAAGCAGCCCCCTCTTAGTTACCTCCCCTAAGTTTAAAATCGTTTCAAACTAAATTATCTGCCCCTAATAGCCGTCACTAAACCCGGCTTTACGATTGTAAACATTTAGCGTGAACCACAGCTCACCAGACCATGTAGGGGTGGGGGCGGTAGGAAGCGCGCTTACAGCTTAATGTTGTCTAGGGTCTCCAAGAAGATAATTATATATATAGATATAATTTTAATAATAAAAATTATTTTAATATATTAATAGAAATATATATGATTAAATGTATGCATGCATATTTATATTATAGTATTTTTTTTTTCACAAATTAAAATAATTTCTATATTAAAATTTGACATATTAACTTTTATTCTTGTAATTTTGCAGGGTGAACAGGGTGAAGTGACAGGGTTATATATAATCAGTGTAC
The DNA here is from genome assembly GCF_028476545.2 of Physella acuta. Lineage (NCBI taxonomy): Eukaryota > Metazoa > Mollusca > Gastropoda > Physidae > Physella > Physella acuta. The sequence continues at coordinate 674,096 of NW_026732161.1, read as the reverse complement.
AGACTTACCACACAGGCATGTATGGATGCACAGCACAAACAGTTGATGAGTCCATTAGGAAAACAGCATATTTAGAAGTAGCTGGTAGGGCAAGATTATTTAATACAAAATTTATACCAAAAAAAAAATAAAAAAAATTTAATACAAAAATTTACAAAATTCAACACTTAGCTGGGCTATAAAAAAACAATTTTTTATTTAATATATCAAGAGAAAATATGTGTACCAACTAAATTAATTTTTTTACCTAACAATTTATATATATATATATATATATATATATATATATATATATATATATATATATATATATATATATATATATAGATATAGATATATATATATAGATATATATATATATATATATATATATATATATATATATATATATATATATATATATATATATATATATATAGATATAGATATAGATATAGATATAGATATATAGATATATAGATATATAGATATATAGATATATAGATATATATATAGATATATATAGATATAGATATATATATATATATATATATATATATATATAGATATATATATATATACTATGCATAGTTATGTCCCTTTATAAGGGCCTCCTGGAGAATGTGCAGGAGTTGTGGCAGTTGTTAATGGCAATAATGCACTCATAAAATGGGTGCCTGGACCAACAAACAGTGCAGACATCACCAAGTTTGACATAGAGTTCAGCACAGATTTTAACAAGTCCTGGAGAATGTTGAAGAATGGTGAGTCTTATCAAGTTTTAAAGGGCTCTCAAACTTTTTTTGGTTTTCATATTTCATGAATGCAGACATTTCAGATGGATGGGTGCATGAATATTGTTAGGACATAAGTCATTAGAATTACAAAATCAGAGTTACTGATCATAACCCACTTAGACCAAAAATAGACTTGGACTAGACCATTGTTTATAAATTGGTAATTGTTGTCAGTTTCTTATCTATAGATATCACATTTGTAGAGGCAGTAGATAGGATCAGAAATGACAGGTGTATCTACAATGTCACAGGTTTAAAACCTGGGTCGTCATACAGGTTCAGGCTTGTTGCCTACAATAGGTTTGGTCCAGGTCCACCTTCTCTACCTTCGGGTATGTGGTATATCTTTAGATGTTAACTGTATTTACATATGATGTTCAAATGATGTTTTTAGATGTGAAATTTCACTTACGTTAGATTATAATGTTTTTAGATGTGAATTCCACTGACGTTGAATGTCAATGGTGTTTTTATATATGCAATTAATTTACATTTAAATTTAGTGTTACATTTATTACTTTTGAACTTATTTGAAATAATACTAGTCTTGCTTTTAATAAGCTATTAAGTCAGACTTATCCTAATACAAATAAAACAAAAATATGTGCATTATCAGACCCAGCAGTTCATGTAGGCAGGTGAAACCACAATATTTGATTCACTGAACTTAAGATTAATTTTAAAAAGTGAAAAATCACTTTGAAAGTTACTAGCTTAGAACAGTTTAAAAATTTGAATTCCAAATCATGCTTATCTTTATATACAATTCTCAACAATACATCACTTGTAAAAAAAAAGTCTAATTCAATTTTCCAGGTTTTTATAAGATTCAAGATGCTGCACCAGTTACAACAGTGACTGCTATCAGGGAAAACTTTGGGCCTGTTGGAACCTTGGTCGTAGAATGGGATGTAAGTAGTTAACATTGTGTATATTTTCTTTTAGTCATTATTATCCTGTTTACTTATGAAAGTAGTTAATCATTCTCTTTATTTCATGTACTTTATTAACATCCTCTCTTTATGTCAGTAATTAACTTAATAGTATAAGTTATTTATCATCTTTACTTTATGTAAGTAGTTAATCCTCCAGTTTGCTTTATGTAAATAGTTATTCAACCTCTACGTTGTATGAAGCCAGTTTTTCATCATTTCTACTGTGTGTTTCAGTACACATAATGTTTCTTGTTCATGCTACCTAACTTTTAGGCAATTACTTTACAATGTACTCAGTTTTAAATGTGAACATAGTGAAGCTTGCACTATTTAGATCTGACTGTACAAGATACCTGTAATCAAACAGGACAAAATATAAGTTTTTATTAAGTTAAACTTTTTATAAAATGTTAACGTAATAAAAACATCACTGTTGAAATGTGAAATTATGTTGTGTTTTTTTAAATACAGTGTTTTCCCAAAACTTTGGACTGCTTTTATAAAAACAATGTTCAAATGATATACATTTTAAAAATAATATTGAAAATAAATTATATAACATGATCTATTTTCTGTATCAGCTACTGAACTCGGAAGATCTTACAGGGGATAATGTAGGATACAGAATTTATTACAGGAAAAAAAGTTATAGCAATGATACAAAATGGAGCCAGGTAGGTGAAAGCTAATGTTTTTTAATACTAATATTATATTAATTTCATGCTGCTTTTGCTAAGATTTAAACTAAAAATATAACTCATTAATTGATTCTTTCATTGTGTGTAACATTAGTTTAAAAGGAAAAATATTTGCATTTTGATTTTAAGCTGCTAAAAATATCGGTACATAATGAGACAAAACTAAAAACTCTAAAACTGATATAGAAAAATTAAAATGTATATATGTTTTAATACAAAAGAACATTTTAAAACTTGATGCTCTCAGCATTTATGTGGTTAAAGCTTTTATTTTTATCTTTCTTTTAGGGTGAAGTTTCAGGCCATTTTAACCAATTCTCAGCTTTGGTAGGAATAGAAAATTATTATTTAGAATATGAAATCAAAATTTGTGCTTTCAACGATCATGGGCCAGGTCCAAATTCATCAGTGGAAATCATTATGTCCCAGGGAGATGGTGAGCAGTTTCATTTTTTAAAAATCATTTGCATTGTTTTGTTGTCTTTTAAAATAATGTTTTGTATTGTTATGCTTTTTGAACATTTTGTATTTTTTTTTTTAGCATTTTGTTAAGGTTTAATATTATTCAATTATAGTTTTTTTTTAAAAGATGTGAAATACATTTTGAGATATAAAGGGCAGATAGAAGAGTTTATTTTCTGCTACTATAGCAAATTAATTTATTTTGTAGCCTTTGATAAGGCCCAGTTATCTTGACATTCCTTAGTTAAGTTAGCTACCCATAAGCAAAATACAAACCTATCATTCTAAACTATGCAATAATTTTTAAATCTCACAAAATTTACTTATTATACTCTTCAATCTACCAATTTATTCAATTATTTTTTCAAATTTTTTATAGCAGAGTTTTTATATATGGGATGAGGGAAACTACAATAAAAAAAGTGAACAAGTGTTAGGCCTAGATTATTTTTACATTTGTTTTAACATCTTTGCTTATTTAGTGATATTCTGTTTAGATATTATATTGTCTATGTAAAACCCTACATCAGCACAGCATTAGGTTTCTCTAACATCAGTGCTTTAACCCTCATAGTGCCACTGGCTGCAGCCACCAAAGTCTTTGTAAAACCCTACAACAGTACAGCATTAGGTTTCTCTAACATCAGTGCTTTAACCCTACATCAGCACAGCATTAGGTTTAACATCAGTACTTTAACCCTCCTAGTGCCACTGACTGCAGCCACCCATGTCTTTGTAAAACCCTACATCAGCACAGCATTAGGTTTCCCTAACATCAGTGCTTTAACCCTACATCAGTACAGCATTAGGTTTCTCTAACATCAATGCTTTAACCCTTCCAGTGCCACTGGCTGCAGCCACCAAAGTCTTTGTAAAACCCTACAACAGCACAGCCTTGAAAGTTTTCTGGACTCCTGTGCCTCTGGTCCGTGAAGCCATTAGAGGAAAGATGGTGGGATATGGGGTAAGTCACTTTTCCGGTTTTACGTCATTTTTACATTGGTTAAAAACCTACTTTAAGCAAAAGTTTAAATTTTTTTTTTCATTTCAGAAAAATATGGATTTTAAATTTAAAATTGAGTTGTTGAACTCTAATGTTAATGGAATTTATATTTTTGTATGATAAATTTACTACTAGCGAGCAAACACATTTTAAAACTTTACAAAAAGCCAGCATTAATTGCATTGACATTTTAGCACTAAACTGACCCTTTTTAGTTGGTCAGTAATCAATTTATTAAGATATTCTCAGTGTTGAAAACCTAAACACATAAAAAAAAAATCAGGGATGCTAAAAAATGTAAACAGCAACACAATACACAATGTTATAAACAAACAATTCTTAGAAAAAAATTTAAAAACTATTTTAAAATCATAGTAGATATTGCATTATTATGAAGCTTGTTTTATTGGTTAATAATTTAATATTTTTGTATAGCTTAGGTGAATTATATCTCATCACATATCACAGAAAGATCATTGATATACAAAATCTGTCTTCAAGAATATATTTTAACGAGCCGACCCGCGGCATATCACATGCCGCTATTTAGTTGTTTTATTTTCTACTTTTCAGTAATTCATACTTTGTGAATTCGACAGTACCAATGCTGCCACTGAAAATATTTGCTTTAAAACACTATCAGTAGGCCGTTAAGGACGATTAACCCCCCCCCCCTACCCTCCTTTCCCCCCAACCCCTACCCTACCCCCCCCCCCCCCCCGTGAAAGCAGCCTCCTCTTAGTTACCTCCCCTAAGTTTAAAGTCGTTTCAAACAAAATGATCTGCCCCTAATAATAGCCGTCACTAAACCCCACTCTACGAACATTTAGTGTGAACCACAGCTCACCAGACTATGTGGGGGGTGGGGTGGTAGGGATATGCTTAGAGAGGAAGAGAGGGGGCTTACAGCTTGGTGAGCTTACAGCTTGGTGTTTTCTAGTGTATCCAAGAAGAGAATTATAATTATTATAGATCTATATAGATTCATTATTAGGATATCACAACAAAACAAAAAATTTTAATTTAAAAAAAAAGTTGTTCTAATTGAGACAGTTTTCATGATGGTAAAAATAAAAATTGGTTTACTAATTTATTTGGAAGTCCAAGTTTTTGTAATTTCTCCGGCCTTGATGGCCCAAACCCAACAGCCTCAGAAACAGCCACAAAGCTTAGTGTAAACAAAGACCAAGGTTCCGTGCGAATAGACTCAAATAAGCTGGCACATTCCTCCTGCTCCCGGCTGTACTGCAACTTCTTGTGTAGATAAAAATCCTTAGGCAGCTCGCTGATATCAGATTTGGAAAGAAAGTTGAGTTTTATAAATAATTGAGCTACATCAGATTTATTTAGATACAGAGCGAGGTACAGCAGGGAGATGTACTTGTTGAAAAATGTTAAATCTTCGATGTCAAACGGGAAGTTGTGGTGGGCGTGGACTAGGTACTGCAACATGGTTATGGGCTGTGGGTTGTAGTTCAGGAGGAGTTGTACTTGCGTCATATCACCTCTGATCACAGAGAACACTAGAGGGTGATAGATTTGTATGTTGGCTGGACTTTCATAGTGTAGACTTTGTGCTGAACCTGGGGAAAGAGATAACTTTTTAGGTCAGTGGTTCTTTGCCTTTTTGGTAGTACCAAACCCCACCAGTTTCATATACCGAATTACTAACAGTTGTATCATCCGCACAGACAAATTCCGATAGTGAGTCATACAAGTCAGGTGTTTGTCTTGACCTCCGCCGAACCCCTGAGACTAACTCACTGGGGGTTTCTTCCAGGCATATCTTCCAGGCTTCTCCCCCCCCCCCCAAGCCGAAGAAATCTACCCCCCCCCCCGAACGGAATGGAATTAATATAGAGAATATATACTTTTAACAGTGCCCCCCCCCCCCCCGAAGAAAAAAAAGTCTGGAAGAAACACTACACCGAACCCCTGGGGGTTCAATTGAACACAGGTTAAGAACCACCGGTTTAGATAAAGTGTTTGATGAACGCTAACAATTCTTCTAAATTTGGTGGAGAACTATTATGAACCCCTTAACACTACCTTAAAAATAATTAAACGACTCCAATTCTGATGTTTTGAAATTAGTTATTGCTGGCTAAAACGTATCTTTCCATTTCAAAACAGTCAATTCTGTTTTGGTATAGGACACTTATGAACAATGTTCCCTCTAAGCTGCAAGGTCGCACTGTAGTCAGTGTTTCTTCTAGACTTTTTTTTTCGAGGGGGGGGGGTGGCACTTGAAATTTTCGGGGGATGGGGGGGGGGGGTCGGACACTGTTTAAAAGTATATATTTTCTATATAAATTCCATTTCGTTCGGGGGGGGGGGGCTCAGCCTGGAAGAAACTCTGACTGTAGTTTTGAACTGCAATGCAGTGCTTTTGCAAAATGCATATATCTATATATATAAAGCAAAGTGGTCGGGTGCCCGATAGGGCACTTCCCGGCGCCGCAGGCGCGTCAAATTTGGCACGAAGGTGCCTTATGGCCATAGAACACGAGGGCCGGTGACGGTTCGGCAAAAAGTCTACGGAGCGGGGGTCAAAACTGACCTCGACTGACCGGCGCCTTATATGGGCTATATTACGAAAAAAAAATTCCTCCGACGACCCCCCTTGAAATTTTGTGAGGTGGTAGGAGAACACCTTGGGGTGTCACAAAAAACTCGGCATATCTGGGAAAACTTCGTAAAGGGGTCAAAACTGACCAGTTGTATTTCCCTATATAATCTTTGTATTTTATGGGAAAAACAGAGGGTCATTTCAACGCAGACTTTAGGGTACTTAAGCTCAGTATATCTGGCTAATTTTTTGCATGCTCCTAGGTCAATGGCTTGACCTTTAGGGAAAACTGTCGGTTACACTCAAAGCCCTCGACGAGGGCTAAAAAGTGACCGCGAGTGAAATTCTCTTTATATGAGCTCTATTACGAAAAAAAAATTCCTCCGACGACCCCCCTTGAAATTTTGTGAGGTGGTAGGAGAACACATTGGGGTGTCACAAAAAACTCGGCATATCTGGGAAAACTTCGTAAAGGGGTCAAAACTGACCAGTTGTATTTCCCTATATAATCTTTGTATTTTATGGGAAAAACAGAGGGTCATTTCAACGCAGACTTTAGGGTACTTAAGCTCAGTATATCTGGCTAATTTTTTGCATGCTCCTAGGTCAATGGCTTGACCTTTAGGGAAAACTGTCGGTTACACTCAAAGCCCTCGACGAGGGCTAAAAAGTGACCGCGAGTGAAATTCTCTTTATATGAGCTCTATTACGAAAAAAAAATTCCTCCGACGACCCCCCTTGAAATTTTGTGAGGTGGTAGGAGAACACCTTGGGGTGTCACAAAAAACTCGGCATATCTGGGAAAACTTCGTAAAGGGGTCAAAACTGACCAGTTGTATTTCCCTATATAATCTTTGTATTTTATGGGAAAAACAGAGGGTCATTTCAACGCAGACTTTAGGATACTTAAGCTCAGTATATCTGGCTAATTTTTTGCATGCTCCTAGGTCAATGGCTTGACCTTTAGGGAAAACTGTCGGTTACACTCAAAGCCCTCGACGAGGGCTAAAAAGTGACCGCGAGTGAAATTCTCTTTATATGAGATCTATTACGAAAAAAAAATTCCTCCGACGACCCCCCTTGATATTTTGTGAGGTGGTAGAAGAACACCTTGGGGTGTCACAAAAAACTCGCCATGTCCGGGAAAAATCGGGAAATGGGTCAAAACTGACCAGTCGTATTTCCCTATATAATCTTTGTATTTTATGGGGAAAACAGAGGGTCATTTCAAAACGGATTTTATGGCACTTACGCTCTTTACATCTGGCTCAGTTTTGGCATGCTTATGGGTAAATGGCTTGACCTTTAGGGAAATCTGTCGGTTACACTCAAAGCCCTCGACGAGGGCTAAAAAGTGACCGCGAGTGAAATTCTCTTTATATGAGCTCTATTACGAAAAAAAAATTCCTCCGACGACCCCCCTTGATATTTTGTGAGGTGGTAGGAGAACGCCTTGGGGTGTCACAAAAAACTCGCCATGTCCGGGAAAAATCGGGAAATGGGTCAAAACTGACCAGTCGTATTTCCCTATATAATCTTTGTATTTAATGGGGAAAACAGAGGGTCATTTAAAAACGGATTTTATGGCACTTACCCTCTTTACATCTGGCTCAGTTTTGGCATGCTTATAGGTAAATGGTTTGACCTTTAGGGAAAACTGTCGGTTACACTCAAAGCCCTCGACGAGGGCTAAAAAGTGACCGCGAGTGAAATTCTCTTTATATGAGCTCTATTACGAAAAAAAAATTCCTCCGACGACCCCCCTTGAAATTTTGTGAGGTGGTAGGAGAACACCTTGGGGTGTCACAAAAAACTCGGCATATCTGGGAAAACTTCGTAAAGGGGTCAAAACTGACCAGTTGTATTTCCCTATATAATCTTTGTATTTTATGGGAAAAACAGAGGGTCATTTCAACGCAGACTTTAGGATACTTAAGCTCAGTATATCTGGCTAATTTTTTGCATGCTCCTAGGTCAATGGCTTGACCTTTAGGGAAAACTGTCGGTTACACTCAAAGCCCTCGACGAGGGCTAAAAAGTGACCGCGAGTGAAATTCTCTTTATATGAGATCTATTACGAAAAAAAAATTCCTCCGACGACCCCCCTTGATATTTTGTGAGGTGGTAGAAGAACACCTGGGGTGTCACAAAAAACTCGCCATGTCCGGGAAAAATCGGGAAATGGGTCAAAACTGACCAGTCGTATTTCCCTATATAATCTTTGTATTTTATGGGGAAAACAGAGGGTCATTTCAAAACGGATTTTATGGCACTTACGCTCTTTACATCTGGCTCAGTTTTGGCATGCTTATGGGTAAATGGCTTGACCTTTAGGGAAATCTGTCGGTTACACTCAAAGCCCTCGACGAGGGCTAAAAAGTGACCGCGAGTGAAATTCTCTTTATATGAGCTCTATTACGAAAAAAAATTTCCTCCGACGACCCCCCTTGATATTTTGTGAGGTGGTAGGAGAACGCCTTGGGGTGTCACAAAAAACTCGCCATGTCCGGGAAAAATCGGGAAATGGGTCAAAACTGACCAGTCGTATTTCCCTATATAATCTTTGTATTTAATGGGGAAAACAGAGGGTCATTTAAAAACGGATTTTATGGCACTTACCCTCTTTACATCTGGCTCAGTTTTGGCATGCTTATAGGTAAATGGTTTGACCTTTAGGGAAAACTGTCGGTTACACTCAAAGCCCTCGACGAGGGCTAAAAAGTGACCGCGAGTGAAATTCTCTTTATATGAGCTCTATTACGAAAAAAAAATTCCTCCGACGACCCCCCTTGAAATTTTGTGAGGTGGTAGGAGAACACCTTGGGGTGTCACAAAAAACTCGGCATATCTGGGAAAACTTCGTAAAGGGGTCAAAACTGACCAGTTGTATTTCCCTATATAATCTTTGTATTTTATGGGAAAAACAGAGGGTCATTTCAACGCAGACTTTAGGATACTTAAGCTCAGTATATCTGGCTAATTTTTTGCATGCTCCTAGGTCAATGGCTTGACCTTTAGGGAAAACTGTCGGTTACACTCAAAGCCCTCGACGAGGGCTAAAAAATGACCGCGAGTGAAATTCTCTTTATATGAGCTCTATTACGAAAAAAAATTTTCTCCGACGACCCCCCTTGATATTTTGTGAGGTGGTAGAAGAACACCTAGGGGTGTCACAAAAAACTCGGCATATCTGGGAAAACTTCGTAAAGCGGTCAAAACTGACCAGTTGTATTTCCCTATATAATCTTTGTATTTTATGGGAAAAACAGAGGGTCATTTTAACGCAGACTTTAGGGTACTTAAGCTCAGTATATCTGGCTAATTTTTTGCATGCTCTTAGGTCAATGGCTTGACCTTTAGGGAAAGCTGTCGGTTACACTCAAAGCCCTCGACGAGGGCTAAAAAGTGACCGCGAGTGAAATTCTCTTTATATGAGCTCTATTACGAAAAAAAATTTCCTCCGACGACCCCCCTTGATATTTTGTGAGGTGGTAGAAGAACACCTAGGGGTGTTATAAAAAACTCGGCATATCTGGGAAAACTTCGTAAAGCGGTCAAAACTGACCAGTTGTATTTCCCTATATAATCTGTGTATTTTATGGGAAAAACAGGGAAATTTTAACACAATTTTTAGGTTACTTAATGTCTGTACATCATGCTAAGTTTTTGCATACACTACTATAGATGACTAGGCCGAATGGAAAAACTGTTGGTCAGACTCAAAGCCCTCGACGAGGGCTAAAAGATGATCTTGAGTGAAATTCTCCTTATATGAGATATATATATATAAATAAATTGACGAACGATCCCATTAATATTATGTGACGTCGTAGACCGACCATGGAGGGTAACAAAAAAACTTTATTCCCGTCGGAAACAGCCATTATAGTCGTTAAATATGTTCATATAACGTAATTTCTTATATAAGCAAACAATATAAGTAAACAATGACATACGTCATACGTTCAGTTTTCAAGGGAGGTAACGTTTTTAAAATTATTATTTTTCAAATAATTGTATACTATTTTAAACAGAAACAGAAAATGACGAAGTATAGCATTTGTTTTAGTACAAAATTAAGTTGTTAATTTAGATAAGTAAACTAATTAAATAAATTAATTAATTTCAAAAGGCAGTGTAATATAAACTATGAGATATACTGTTCATGAAACCTGTGTAGTTCTAATTCCATTTTAGTTATACATTGCGTACTTTCCAAAAATTCCCGTAGAAAGGAGTATAAATGACGAACAAAAACATTTTTTTCTAAAATTAGCATTACTGTTTAAATTAAACTTATTTAAGCACTCCACACCCAATCCATCGCTAAATAATTAAGTATTCAAATTCTCAAATGTTTTTTAAAAACCTAAGCGAAGCTAGGCAGTATGCCTAGTCCTTGTATAAGTCTTTTAGAACACCCTGTAGACAAACTACACGTTGCAGACTAGCTTGTCCCCCTTTGGGAAGGTTGCAGATGAAACGTGAACCTGTTCTGTGTAGATTACAATAACTCTCAGGAAAATGACAGAAACCATTTAACTGTTAACGTTGTATGTAATACTCACGAACCATTGCTTTGGATATTGCTATAGACTAGACTATAGAAGCTAATCCTAACCCAAAATCTGGCCAGTGAGTGTGGTGCTGATAGGCCAAAGATAGTATTGGAACAGGTTACAATTAATCATCTAACACAAACAATCCAAACCTTATGCTGGACAATATAAATACTGAGATATGCTTAATATATCCATTACAATTTATTTTTAATTACATATTAGCCCTGTACTCTTTTTACTACCATAAGTGTTTAAAAACATATTACAGTCGTTTTTATCCTGTGTTCGATCGAACCCCTGGGTTTCGGAGAGTCAGTCTCAATGATTCCGCGGAGATCAAGACACACACCCGACTCATGTGATTCACGATTGTATTTTGAGAGTGTGGACGATAGAACTATTAATGAGGGTTCGGTCTATGCGCATATGAAACTGGTGGGGTTCGGTACCTCCAAAGAGTTTAAGAACCACTGCCCTATTATGTTTAAACCTGAAACTCACCACAAAGCAACAAAGATTCCATAGCCGTGATGTGCCCATTTTTTGCCGCCATTGCCAGGGGAGATAAGTTATCTTGGCTGAGGATGTTGGGATCAGCCCCTGCCTTTAGCAGTGTCTGTAGAACCTCAGAGCTGTACTGAGATGACGAGAGAGCGTTGGCCAATGGGGTCATCCCGCAGCGACACCTAGCGTTCACGTCTGCGCCGGCGTTGATGAGGTACCGCAAGAAACGGATGTTGGAGTCTTTCATAAACAACATGTGGTGAACGCAGTGACCACCGTTCAAAATAACCAACTGACCAAAGGTGTTGACCACATTGTGCGGCCGTTGAAAACTCCATTTGTTTCGTAACGTCTGCAGCAGAACCGGCCAGTATTCTGTTAACAAATGTTTACGGTTGCTGCTGTTGAATAGGGTCAGGACTATCTGGAAGTGACCTTGAGTGCAAGCGGCAAAGATGGCGTAACTCTGGAAGATGAGTTCCTCCATGCAGACGCCAGCGGGGTCACTGTGGTCGTCCTTGGGCCAGTAGTCCACGTTCGCCCCCGCGTTCAGTAGCTGCGTGACGCGCTGGATGTTGCCGGATTGGGCGGCCATAACCAAGGCGTCGTTTATTTTACTTCTGTTGGTGGAAAACTTAACAGCGTTCTGCTGCATCATGGCCGACCTCTCATAGTTAAAATACCTGCAAATAATTATGTGTATACAAACAAGTAAGAATATGTTGGCTCTATCTATACTATAATTTTTTATTGAGCTGCCAAGCATAATTAATGTTCGTCCATATTAGCGGCTCAGTTTGAAGTTAAAAAATGTGGTGTGTGTGTGGGGGGAGCGGACTAAAACTTCCAGGAGGGGGGCGTACACTGTTAAATGTATATATTTTATATAAAAATTCCATTTCGTTCAAGGGGAGGGGACGAGATGCCTGGAAAAAACACTGGTTTTGGGCTCCCCCCCCCCCCGAAGAGATGCTGGAAGAAACTCTGATGGTATGTCCAATCCATCCCCATCTACGGACTTTGATGTCCTTATCTATTGGCCGTTTCATGTTTTTGCCCAGGAGTTTGATATTTTATCGGACCAACCCACGAACTGAGATGATATTAACCTGCCAACTGTTCAAACTTGTCTACCCGCTTTATAATAAAAACCCAATCTTAATTAAATTCAAAGTCGTAAAACACGGTCCTCGGGCTACCACAAGTGCTGTCATACGTTTAAAGAGAAGAACTATTCCTTGTAACTACATTGATGTAGTGTCTAGTGAGAGTTGAGGCAAGGGGAAATAACAAGTGAAAATTTCTTAAGCTACGGACGTAAATGCTATAGGGGAGGTAAGGCTGCAAATCGCAAACGGGGGATCTTGTTCAATTTTTTTGTTTTTAAAACCCATGGGACTTAAATAAAAAAAAAATTGATGGCATATTTAATAAGGGGTCGTCCATAAATGACGTCACACTCGTAGGGGCGGGTCCATCATTTTCTGACGGTGTGTGATGAGGGGGAGGGGGGGGGGGGTCAGATGTTGTGTCGTCACTCTTTTGATTTATAAAAAAAAGCAATGTTAGGAAACGAGTTTTAGCCGTTATTTCGCGTTTTAGAAAACGGTTTTAATAAATTATTATAGGAATTGATCAAAATACTCTATGTTGACAGAGTTCTGACAAGATTTTGGAAAAATATCGATGTTTTAACATAAATTCAACAGCAATTTTGAGGGGGGGGGGGGGTTGTAGGCTGAGGTTTGAAGTCATTTTAGGGGGAGGTCTGGTTTTTTGTGACGACGTGTGACGGAGGGAAGGGGGGGGGGGGGTAAAAAACGTCAAAAAAAAAGCGATGACTCCTTAAACTAAAAAAAATAGTTTATTTAAAATGGTTTAATATTTATCCTCAGTACTAAGTATCATATTCATAATTCCAGTCGAGTCTCAAGACTTTTTTAAAATTTAACCGCAGGCCACTTTGACACATAGTTTTGTCCCCATTCAGCCTAATAACAATTGACAAATATAAACACAGTCCCGTCCAGTAGCTAAAGCTTAAAAAAATTTAATCAGTCAACGTTTTTTTTATTTACTGGTTGGCGTAAAGGGGTGGTTGGGTTGGGTCAAACCCATACATATAGGTCACTTGAGCCAAAGCCGACATCCTAGAACACCCGGATACTACCTACATTCAAATGTTGTAACTTGTAGGCAAAGCGTAAACGATCCAAAGAAATTAAATCTTTTCTAAACAGGGACACGTAGGTAGGGCTACTCTTTTGGCGTTTGATTAAGCACTTTGAAACCATACATGCATACATCATCACTTATAGCAAGTATTACAGATCAAGTTAATTAAAATTCACACTACCTAGCTGTCGCTTGTGTGATTGAATGGTATTTTACACAATTAAAAAATATTTTTAAACAGAAATGCAATAAGCTTTCTCATAACGTTTTTTTTTACTCATCTTCTATGATTCAATGAAATTTACGTAAAAAATAAATAAAAAATAAATAAATAAAAAAACAATGACGGACCTTACAGCGGTATGCAACATTGTATGTGAATGTCCACTACACACAATGCATAGGTAAAAGGAAAATCAGGGAGAAACTTACCATACACAAGACAATAAATCATGTTTCACGTCAGATGCTGACGCAAAAATTTGAGCTTAGAGGTCGAAGCACAAGCTCATTTATATATGTTAAACAATTCCTTCACTATCTGTGACCTAGAGAGTTATATTTTTAGTTAGTTAACTTATTATCTATTATATATATATATATATATATATATATATATATATATATATATATATATATATATATATATATATATATATATATATATATATATATATATATACATATACTTATACGTAATTGCACATAGAAAATATATTTTGTACATACTTTTACACACAAATATATATACATACATACATGTTATAAAAATATATACATATACATGGACCTATATATTTGTATATTATATATATATATATATATATATATATATATATATATATGTGTGTGTGTGTGTGTGTGTGTAGGCCTATATGTATGTGTGTGTGTGTATGTATAAGTATGTATAACATAAATATATTATTTATTTAAAATTCTAATATATATATATATATATATATATATATATATATATATATATATATATATATAATGTAATGCGTATAAAAAGAAACAACATTAATTGATACGATTAAAAATAAACACGTATCTGTTACTTACGAAAATCCTCGTCCTGTTTAACACACATATTCAAGTAAATAAGAACAGCTCCTCGAATTAAAACATCATTTATAATATCCTTCTAAAGTACACAAATATCAACAGTGACAATATTTACGTAGATGTTATCTCCCCTTACCTACACGGCAAATGTGCAGCAACACGAACACTACATACCGGGCACAGGTCGTATAATCAGTCATGCGTGAAACGTCCACGTGACTGGCAGGGCCCAGTTGACTTGTATGACGGGTCGCATGTCTGGGGTTGAATTTAACAAGTCCTGGTCGGTCTGGCATTTCGTTGTGACATGTTTTTTTTTTTTAATGCGCACTACAAGCATTTCGATTGTGTATGTTCACTTTGTGAATACTTTCCCGTTTGTGGGTATAGGTGACCATTTTGTGGGCACACATGTGTCATGTAATCCCACGGGTAAATTGTGTTACGCAGTAGGCCTATAGGACGGTGCTGTCGTATGGTTGAGCGTACGATTGCTAACCCGAAAGTCGCGAATTCGGATCCCGGACTAGAGTTCGAAGGAGTTTCGAAGGAGTAAAACTTAGCTCTGATGGGTACCTGACGTTCGTTAGGGGGAGTACCGGCGGATTGGGATCTCTTCATATGCCAAGGTCACAGAAACAGGTGTACTCTACTTTACCCCCCCCCCCCCCTTTTTTTTTTCTTTACTGAAATAGGCCCATAACTCCACACAGACAAATTAAAAATATATCCAATCTAATCGTATGTGTTAAAATATTTCGTTTAACTCTTGATATTATAATTAGCCGTTGATACAAGAGTATTTTTATATCCCCTTAACCTGAGTACATGGCTAATACACCCAGGGGCGGATCGCCACCCTCACTTCTAATGCCCAACATTGTATCAATCCAGTTCATCAGTTTCATTGAAACTTCGGCCTATAGGGTATAACGTGGTCAATACCATGTCTAGCCGTCTTAGTTTTTCTAAGGTGAGTTAGGTACTTATCAGACATGGGGGGGGGGGTACTCTAGGGCGTCCTACAGACTCGAGCCCACGATCTGAACTCGACACTTTCGGGTGAACATTCGTAAGCTCTACTATTCGACCACGTCGTCCCGTCAATGTACATGGTTGTGTGTTTTTACGCTTACTTATCAGGCACAAAGTCAAATTACTTCCCTTTAATATTGCCTGTTTCATAATCCACGTCTAGCACGGTCAAAGTTTCTTCCAGGCATCGAAGAAAGTGTACCACCCCCCCCCCCCCCCCCCCCCCCAGAACGAGATGGAGTTTATAAATTAAACATATATTTTTACTAGTGTCCGCCCCCCTCCCCGAAAATATCAAGTGCCCCCCCCCCCCCTGTGAGAAAAAAAAAGTCTTGAAAAAACACTGAGCACCATATTGTAATTCCAACTAAATTATTTGAACGAACAGATTAATTACTGGCTGGAGGGGGAGGGAATGGACTCGTCCAACGCCTACTGTGTCGAGGACTGTGGGTACGCCCTGCTGGTGGGGCTGGAGCCACGGGGTCATTACTGGGTCAACCTTCAGCTGTACACCATGGCGGGCATGGGAGCGCCCAGTGAAGATTACTATCAGTACACCTATCACAGTGGTCAGTGTTACGTCGTTAAGTGGATGTCACTAACGTGTCATTAGTTAACACTCAGTGTTATGTCAATGTTCTGCCGTCACTGTCATGTCATTTGTGTACTTTCAGTGTCATGTCATTTGTGTACTTTCAGTGTCATGTCATTTGTTTACTTTCAGTGTCATGTCATTAGTTTACTTTCAGTGTCATTACATTTGTGTACTTTCAGTGTCATGTCATTTGTTTACTTTCAGTGTCATGTCATTTGTGTACTTTCAGTGTCATGTCATTAGTTTACTTTCAGCGTAATGTCATTTGTTTACTATTTCCAATTTGTTTGTCAATGCCTGTATCACTAATTTTAATGACAACTCTGTAGGTATTATATACCACTGTTCCCATTGTCATTACGTTTTTGTCAGGATCGTTTGTCCATTGTTTTTTTATTGTCAGAATTATTATTTGTATGTTAGTGTCAGTATATCATTACTTTACCTGTATTTTTTTTGTAACTATTTAAATGTTTTTGTCATATAATACCAACATTTATCAGTGACTAAAACAGCAAATCATACCATTGACTAAAACAGCAAATCCTGACACTCCATGACTGAACAGCAAGGAAATCCTGAAAGTGACTAAAGCAGCAAATCCTGAAAGTGACTAAAACAGCAAATCCTGACAGTGACTATTGGCACTTACAATGACTATTGACACTGGCAATGACTATTGACACTGACAATGACTATTGACACTGATAATGACTATTCACACTGACAATTAGTTCTGAGAATGACTCCAATCCCTGCCTACTCCCCCTAGCTCCCCTCAACTACCCCGAGTACGTGCATGTGGCGTCATACGACAGCAGATCTGTGAGGGTCATGTGGAGGGGGATCACGACTGGAAGTAATGAGGAAGTGCTGAGGGGATATAAGGTAAGGGGGTCATTGGGGGTTAAGGGGGTCATGTGGAGGGGGATCACGACAGGAAGCAATGAGGAAGTGCTGAGGGGATATAAGGTAAGGGGGTCATTGGGGATTAAGGGGGTCATGTGGAGGGGGATCACGACAGGAAGTAATGAGGAAGTGCTGAGGGGATATAAGGTAAGGGGGCATTGGGGGGGGTTTAAGGTAAGGGGGTCATTGGGGGATATAAGGTAAGGGGGTCATTGGGGATTAAGGGGGTCATGTGGAGGGGGATCACGACAGGAAGTAACAAGGAAGTGCTGAGGGGATATAAGGTAAGGGGGTCATTGGGGATTAAGGTAAGGGGGTCATGTGGAGGGGGATCACGACAGGAAGTAACGAGGAAGTGCTGAGGGGATATAAGGTAAAGGGGTCATTGGGGGCATAAGGTAAGGGGGGGGGGGCATTGGGGATTAAGGGGGTCATGTGGAGGGGGATCACGACAGGAAGTAACGAGGAAGTGCTGAGGGGATATAAGGTAAGGGGGTCATTGGGGATTAAGGGGGTCATGTGGAGGGGGATCACGACAGGAAGTAACAAGGAAGTGCTGAGGGGATATAAGGTAAGGGGGTCATTGGGGATTAAGGTAAGGGGGTCATGTGGAGGGGGATCACGACAGGAAGTAACGAGGAAGTGCTGAGGGGATATAAGGTAAGGGGTCATTGGGGGGTATAAGGTAAGGGGGTCATTGGGGATTAAGGGGGTCATGTGGAGGGGGATCACGACTGGAAGCAACGAGGAAGTGCTGAGGGGATATAAGGTAAGGGGGTCATTTGGGGGTATAAGGTAAGGGGGTCATTGGGGATTAGGGGGGTCATCTGGAGGGGTTCAGGACAGGAAGCAATGAAGAAGTGCTGAGGGGATATAAGGTAAGGGGGTCATTGGGGGTATGAGGTAAGGGGTCATTGGGGATTAAGGTGGTTATTAAGGATTAAGGGGGTCATCTGGAGGGGGATCACGACTGGAAGCAACGAGGAAGTGCTGAGGGGATATAAGGTAAGGGGGTCATTGGGGGTTAAGGGGGTCATGTGGAGGGGGATCACGACTGGAAGCAATGAGGAAGTGCTGAGGGGATATAAGGTAAGGGGGTCATTGGGGGTTAAGGGGGTCATGTGGAGGGGGATCACGACTGGAAGCAATGAGGAAGTGCTGAGGGGATATAAGGTAAGGGGGTCATTGGAGGGTATAAGGTAAGGGGGTCATTAGGGTGTATAAGGTAAGAGGGTCATTGGGGATTAAGGGGGTCATTTGGGGCATAAAGTAAGGGGGTCATTTGGGGCATAAAGTAAGGGGGGCATTGGGGGCATAAGGTAAGGGAGTCATTGGGGGCATAAGGTAAGGGAGTCATTGGGGGTATAAGGTAAGGGGTTCATTGGGGGTGGGGGGTATAAGGTAAGGGGGTCATTGGGGGCATATAGTAAGGGGGTCATTGGGGGTATAAGGTAAGGGGTTCATTGGGGGTGGGGGGTATAAGGTAAGGGGGTCATTGGGGGCATATAGTAAGGGGGTCATTGGGGGTATAAGGTAAGGGGTTCATTGGGGGTGGGGGGTATAAGGTAAGGGGGTCATTTGGGGCTTAAGGTAAGAGGGTCATTGGAGGGTATAAGGTAAGGGGTCATTTGGGGCTTAAGGTAAGGGGTAATTGGAGCTTAAGGTAAGAGGGCATTGGGGCCATAAAGGGGGGTCATTGGTGATTAAGGGGGTCATCTGGAGGGGGATCATGACAGGAAGCAATGAGGAAGTGCCGAGGGGATATAAGGTAAGGAGGTCATTGGGGGGCATAAGGTAAGGGGGTCATTGGGGGCATAAGGTAAGGGGGTCATTGGAGCTTAAGGTAAGGGGGTCATTGGGGGCATAAGGTAAGGGGGTCATTGGGGGCATAATGTAAGGGGTTCATTGGTAGGTATAAGGTAAAGAGGTCATTGGGGCTTAAGGTAAGGGGGTCATTTGTGATTTAACGTAAGGGTGTTATTGGGGATATAGCACAATGGTAGAGTAAAGGAAGGGGGTCATTTGTGATTTAACGTAAGGGTGTTATTGGGGATATAGCACAATGGTAGAGTAAAGGAAGGGGGTCATTTGTGATTTAACGTAAGGGTGTTATTGGGGATATAGCACATTGGTAGAGTTAAGTAATGGGGACTACAAATTCAGGCAGTGATAGGGTCAACAAAGTAAGCGATGAAAATAAGCAGTTGTAGGCACATGATAACAATTCAACATTGTAGGCCTATAGAAGGCAGACTTGGACTAAAAAAAACAGTAGCCTACCACAGATTCGGAAAGTACAATTTTAAAAAAATGTCCATTGGAGTCAAAATGCAAAGGGGGTGGGTGTGGTTTCCGTTGAAGCGTAAGAAGACAATCTCAGCTCTTATCTTTAAAAAGAAATTTATAGTTTTTTTAAGAAGTTGAAACCAAAATATTTTTAAAAAGATATTCCAGTTGAAGTAAACAGTAGCTTCAGACACTTTCTCCTTTTTATTATTATGGTTAGCAAAAGGAGGGTTGGAATATTTATTTAGCAGGCTACAACTTAGAATCTGAAGTAAAAATCAAACTTAATTTTACATAAAATATTTAGAGTAGTTTCCTTTCTAAAATTACTTCCCTTTAGCTGAGAGACTACTTAATAAATCAATGTTTTCATACTATTTTCAAAATCCTATAGTAATAAGAACATTTTATACAACTATTATTATTATTGCACCATTGTTTCATACCTTTTCTTTTTCAACTAAAGGGGATTTTCTCCAGAACAACTTAGTATTACGCCTCAACATGGTATCTGCAAAATGGCCTGATTCAGACTTTAGCCTGCTTTTGTTCCTACCATTAAAGATAATTTTTGTTTGATTTCAGATAAAATGGTGGTCAGCCACAGAGAATATACGCACAGCAAATGAAACAATCATACCAAACAGACAGACATTCGGTGTAGTACACGGCATCGGACCCAACACAGTCTACGCTCTACGAGTAATGGGATTCAGCCGAGGTGGTGATGGTAAAAATAGTCCAACAGTTTATTTTACTCTGGGTAAGTTTTTGTATTTTGAAAAGTTATACTTTATATGAAAGGCTCACTGTGCAGAATACTTATACGAAATATACATTATTGACAAAAGCTTGCTTAAGTGAGCCCTTTGAGAAAATTTAGCTGATTTAAACTTTTAAAAAATATTACTTGTAAGTAAAAACTGACATCGGCATAGTTATATGAGCCCTTAATAATATATGATACATTTGGTTGATTAGCTACATAATTGTCAATCTTATAGCTAATTTTGAAGATTATTTTTTCTGTTAAAACTGAATTTTGAAAAAAATTCCTGCATTAAATTGTAATATTGATAGTATTTATTTTACAAACTTCACTAATTCAGTTTTTTAATTTAGCTTATCCCTTTATCACTATTCAATTTCCTTTGAATAGATCTACACATTTTATTCTTGTTTTAACTGTATGTTCATCAGTGTCATAAAAATTATTAAACTTAGTAATTTTAAACCGAAAACAAGTTTTTTGTCACAAATTATAAATTGGTATAGTAAAATAAATTATTTTTTCCCCAGAGGGTCAAGTCATGTACAACCCAGAGACCACAGAAATTTTAAACTGCTGCCCGGGATGTTTCTCCAAGCTACATGTTGTGATTTTGTTAATTTATTGTGTCTCTCTCACCTGGCATTAAATCAATTTATTTTTAGCACTAAAATTACCTTGTAAATACGGAGATGAATTGTGTATAGTTTCAGACTGATTTTAATTGGAAAAGTAGTCTATAGAGGTAGGCCTATAGTAGTTATGAACACAAAAGGGAAATACTACAGTAGTTAAGTATATATTTAATATACAAATATATATGTATATTCTAATCAGTGTTTCTTCCAGACTTTTTTCTCCGGGGGGGGGGGGGGGGGCACTTGAAATTTTCGGGGGGAGCGGTAGACTTTCTTAGGGGGGGGGGGGCGGACACTGTTAAAAGTCTATATTTTCTATATAAATTATATAAATTTCATTTCGTTCGGGGGGCGGTAAAAATTTTTCAGGGGGGGGGCTTTGACCCCCCCGAAGAGATGCCTGGAAGAAACTCTGATTCTAATGCTGAATATTTTAACCATTTTTTTTATCTTAAAGTTAAAGAGATATTTAAAAGAGCTTTGTGTACTTTCAAAATGAAGTAAGGAATTGTAAGTATAAAAAATTGCAGTTGTGACAACTACAGTCTATTTTGTTTAACTAGTTTTGTTTTCTTTTCTTTAATGAACTTTCATGTGGACCAATAATTTACATTATACTTTCAACATTTTATTTTACTATGAAATCCATTGCTTTTTCTCTATACATTCTTTAATCATATCAACACATTCAGTTATGAAGCACTTACAATTTTAAACATTACAATTTTTTTTAATAGAAAATATTTACCATATTTTATGAGGCTATGTTTTTCAAAATGAATTTATTGATGTAAGGTTCCAGATATAAGTGTGTGCATGTATTGAGGGCAATATTAAAATAAGTATGAATGACAAAACTGTAAGAGTGTATTATTGAACTGTTGAATAATGTACTATATTACTGTGATGAGTGTTTGCAAAACTGTTACAAATAGTAAAAAACAAGTTAAGAATATGATCTGCTGTTGTAAATATATTAACTTCCAATATAATACTTTGGAAAATTAACATTTTTTTTAAGAGAATATAATGTTTATTACTATGAATAAAATATCAAATCTACAATGGAAGTTTTTGTATTATTTCTTTATTTACAATGTCTTCAACATATATACAGTAAATATTTTATATTTGAGATTTTATGATATATATTTAAAAATTAACAATTAACTTGAACACTTAAAACATCTAAATATCAGCAAAAACAGCTATAATAGTGCAATATAAAGAAAAAACTTCTTAGAAATAAATATTTTCTGTTTCTGACTAATAGTATGCGTATTGGGTAACTATACCCAAAAAATATGTTATACAATAAAGAACTGATGTTTTATCAAAATATTTGGAGACACATAACTACGTAAATTGAGGTTACATTAAATTGCTCATGAGTTACATTCACGTTAGGACATGTAAAACTCCATTATTATAATCTTAGTAAATTAAACCTTAAATGGGGTAGAGTCTGGGGGAAGAAATAACATTAGTATCAAAATGTTAGTTATAATAATTTACACCTTAAAAAAAAACATCATTTAATATAAAATGCTGAAAGAAAATTCTTAAAAAAGAAAGGGCAAAGCACTTGAAAGCAGTTATATAATTGTGTAAATCTAAATTTCATTTGTTTTAACTACTAAACTATATTACCAGGAGAAAATTTTCTAAGCTTACATGAATCAGTGGCAGTTAATTTTTTGGTCAATTTTGCTAGTTTAGGTTGGTAAGATTGGACTGGCTAAGTATAAGTACCTTCGTATTTACTGCAGACAAAACTGATTTTAACTTTTTAAGACCAGCCTGTATTAACAACATGTTTGCGAACAGTGTTGGTGTAATTTAGTTATAGGCATTATGATTAGCTATTTCTAAAAACTTGCTAATAATTTTATTAGATTTATGAAACTCAAGTTCAACAACTCTTTCATGACCTTGGTAAATTGTCTTTGATAAGGGAGGTTACTGAGATTTAATCATCATCATCCTCTATGATAGCTCTCTTTCTCTTCATGGCTGTTCTGAGAGAGATATGATCATCCTCTTCATCATCAGAATCCACACCTTGAGTAAACAGTGTTGCAGGGAAAGAATCTGACAAACACAATAAAAATCAGGTTTCAGTTTTTTTATCTAAGATAATGCTTACATTACCCTAACCCTCACCACAATCAAATCATCAAACTGTAGACTTTTCAGCAATCATTGATGTTCTCTAATTGTATCAATAACAAGTAATGTTTTTTAAGTTAACATTAGATTATCAAGGCACATTATGACCAATAGGTGACAGCATTGCAGTCAAGCACTTGCACATTTTTTTTAAATTAAAAAAAAAATAAAAAAAAAAAAAATCAAAATTAAATACTATTTTTTCTAAATGCATCACAAATTTTAATTAAAAAAAAAAAAATCATACAATATAAAAATGAAAGCACCTGAGAACAAAAATGTAAATTACCTGCTGATTTTCCTACAGGCTCACTTTCTGTTGTTTCACTCTGTCTTTCCTTTGCATGATCATCCCCTTCATCATCACTCCCAGAAAACAGAAGCTTAAAACTCTCTTCCTTCTGACTAGACAGACCTGTGGGAAAATATTGTTACCCCATCATGTAAGAATGGGGTGGTATTGTTGGATGGTGGAGCGCACGACTGATAAACTGTAGCTCAGTTCCATAATAAATTATATAACACTGAGGTTCATCGTCATCGGCTGTTCCCATTTGCGCCCAAGAAAAATGGAGCAGATGAAATAAAGTTCATCTGTTTCAATGACCTCAGCATATGTGTGGTCAGTACCAGGCCCAGCCGCCGTTTGTTTCCTTAACATGAGCCAGGTACCCATCAGAGCTGGGTGGACTCAGGGACGTCTAGCTGATACAAGTCTGAACAGAGATCCAAACTCAAGACCTTTGGGGAGTCAAACGCTCTACTATTCGACCACATAATCTCTTAAGGGCATGGGCAGGTGATGAAAACCAAAATAACCATAATGCTTATTTCTAAACCTAATGCTATAATATTTAGCATAAGGTTTTGACTCAAAGAGTTAAAAATAAAAAAAAAAAACTGAAAATTTCCTTATTTTTGGTAGGTTCGGATCCTGTTGGGTTTAAAACTGCTGTCTCTACTTGGACTATTTTCTGAACCTTTGTCTACCCTTTGTCTATGCCGAGGTCACAGAAACAAGTGAACTCTACTTCACTTGCCCCATAGACTGTCAGGTTTGAAAGGGAACTTTACTTTTTTTTTTTTTACTTTTTGTCTACCCTTGGCGTTGAAATATCATTTTCTGTTTATATTGCTATTTCAGTAACAAAACCTGCTTCCATCTTCTCTACTCTTTTACAGTTAAATGGTGTATTATTTGCTCAAATTTCGATTTTTTTATAAGTGCTTTTCAGAAAAAAAATTTGTAAAAACAAAAGTATTTTAAAATTTGAAAATATAATCTATCATGATTGTTACCATCATGTATCTCTATAAGAATATAGACCTGCACGTTTTTATTGAATTTGCATAAGCCATCTTTGAGTTAAAAAGGTTAATGATACACATTAAAGAATTGTTTTATAACATTATAGTTTTCTCCTAATAAGTATTAATAATGATACAAAAAAAAAAAGAAATTTTGTAAATGTACTGACCCTTATCATCATCATCCATTTTGTCTGTGTTTTCTTTTTCGGAGTCGTCGTCAGAGGAGACAACTCTAATTCTCTTTAAGCGTTTCTTAGTCAACGATTTATCTCCCTTTGTTTCATCATTTCCATTAGTTGAATCACTGTAAAAGTTAAATTTAAAAAAAAAAATATAATAAATACAAAAACTTCAAAATAACAAGCTTTTTAATGCATAAAAATAGACAATGAAAATTTGTTTTCTTGCTTAAGCAAAATGATTTGTTACTCATGAAATATCTGACAATGCTTGCAACCCATGCGTTTTAAAGAGAAGAATAGAGGCCAGGAGACTGGCTTTGAGTGACCAAAATATGACCTCACCTCTCACTTCCAGACTGAAGGAATCTTTTCTTTGACTTGGCAGATACTGGCGTGGCTTGGCTGTTTGATTGTTGAGATAGTCTTGTATCCCCTGAGGCTTGGCTGTTGGATTGTGTGCTACCCTCTTGTTGTGATAGTCTTGTATCATCTGAGGCTTGACTGCTAGCCTGGGTACCATCTGGTTGTGATAGTCTTGTATCATCTCCACTATCATGGGATAAGCTGGACAAGCTACTTGTATCACTGAAACAGTTGTGGGGAAATAAGAGGCATACATAATTTGTTAATAATTATTTTACTTGCTGTAAACAATATAATCGGCCTCGAATCTGAGACGTCCCAGAGTCCGCCCAACTCTGATGGGCACCTGACAAAAGTTAAGGAAACTAGGCGGCTGAGCTTAGTGCTGACACCACCATCCCTTTATATACCAAGGTAACTGAAACAGATGAACTCTACTTCCTCTACTCCATTTGGGGCACAAACAAGGAAAGATGAAAGAATGTAATATTTACATTTTTTAAGCATATTTTGTATACTCTAAACAAAATCAAGCCCTATTGGGGTCTCAAACAAAGTTAAGCTTACTGTGAACATCCAACACAACATATAACTTTAGTGAGCGTAATGAACAAAATAATTAAAGTTACAAGTCCTTTAATGTTGATGGTCCACTAGTAATAAAACCCTACAGTACACATTACCTAAATCAACCCTTTAAGGCCTCGAAATCAAACAAAACTATCATAAAAGATGAAAATGTAATATTTATATTTGTGCCTAAATATAAGTTCTTGCCATTGCAAAAAATGGCTCACGTAGTAACACTTTAAAGTTTTTTAGTTTAACAAACATGTTTAAAAGTTAAGCATTACATATATTTAGCTGCATGAATGTTGAATATTTTAAAAACAAACCTCTCAGAATCTGACTGGATGGCTGCAATCTTTTTCCTGGAGCTAGAATCTGATTTAGGAGATTTATCAACCTTAGGCTGGCTACTACTTTCATTATCAGCATCTTTGGCTGGCGACTTGGTTTTGGTTTCTTTTGAAGCTGGGTCCCTAAAACAGATTAAAAATAATAATTTGAAAATACCTTCTTCTTATTAGTTACACTGACCTATGACCTAATTAGTTACTTAGACCTCTGAATCCTTGTTTCTTTAAACTCTACATAAACCTACTAAATTACACTGACCTCTGATCTAATTAGTTGACCTCTGAATCTTATTTTCTTTATTAAGCTCTAACCCTAGTAAGTTACTGACCTCTGACCTTCATTACCTTGACATTGGAATCTTAGTTTCTTTAAACTCTAACTCTAGTAAGTTACACAGACCTCTGACCTAATTAGCTACTTTCACCTCTGACCCTAAGAATAAATGACATACCTTGAATCTGTGTCATCTGCAGTCTTCTTCTTTCTTTCGTTCTTCCTCTCCAGCATTCTCTTTAAAGCATTTCTTCTCTCCTCCGTCACTCTGTGGGAACTTTTCCTCTTCTGGTTCTTCTCCGCTTGGATTCTCTCTTGTTCCCTGCGCTCTATCTCGGGGTCAAGGCCAGAGTCGCTGGTGTCACTTCCTTTCACAACTTTGGGCATCACAAACGCTTTCTTCGGAATATCTTCATCACTATCTGATAACGATCTATCACTTCCCGAGCTATTGTGTCCGTCTTTGTCGTTTATAAAATCATCGTTATTTTTCTTCTGTCTAGGTTTCCGATCTGGCTTTTTTCGATCAGTTTTCAACTTTGACTTATCTTTCTTTGGTTTTAATTTTTTCTTTGTTTCTCTATTTGCTGCAGATGGGGATGAAGTCGGGAAATGTTTGGAAACTATTTTCTCAATTTCTCTAGCCAGAACTTCACCTTCTTCTGACAACTCAAGGCCATCGGCTATTTGCCGCAACTCAATAGCGGAAAATTCTGCTGGAATTCTCCAAAATACTTCCTGGAAACAAATATACATTATTTGTACTGTAATAGTAATATAATTAAACTCATTAATTTAAAAAATATGTTAAAGTGGAAAATTGGTTTGAAATAAAATTTAGGAAATAACATTTAATGATAATATCAGTATGTGGTCAACTGGGAATTTAATTTCTATGTTCAAGCTTTTTACTAATACACACTTTAAATTAATATGAGAAACTATCAAAGGACATTTTTAAAAAATTCAACATCACAAGATGATACAGTTCAACAATCAGACATAAAGGGAAGCAACTCTAAAGATACAATAAAAATAGAAATCAGAATAATCAATATTAGTTGCTGAATCAAATGAAAAAAAAAATCACTTGAATTAAGATTTACCTGTTCACCAACTGGTGAGCTGATCCCAATGGTGCGCAAGAAAGCTAAAAATACTTCGTCTTCCATTGCTGTTTCATTTTCTTCTGTCAGGGGCACAATGGGTGTGGGGACACATACTGAAAATCAAAAAATTTTTAAACATTATGCTTAATATTGTTATGCTCAGCTTTCCATTTGTTTTGGAACCAGGCACAACACAAATTAAAAACAGAATCCACAGTTCATTTATAACAGTCCAATATAATTTGTAACTTACTACAGAGAAACAGTGAACATTGAAACGAAAACCACTGACTACATGCTACCCTAAGTTGACAATACACCACACTCTGATTACACACTACAGTTCACACATTTCTAAGGGGAGGCCACTCTCACACACAATCTCTCCGTGCCTACACGCTTTCGTTATGAACATCTAGGCCACGTTACTTGCAGATTTACTCAGTTTATGAGTAATATCTGATGAGAAATAATTTTAACTAACAATCCAAGCTGATTTTAAAAAAAAAATTTGTTTGAAAGTTATAAATAAACTCAAACATCTTAATTTGGTTTTTACCTCCCTCATCCCTATCCTCTGCGGCACTTCTTAATCCTCTCTGCATCCATGCTAGCTGATTACGATAGCCTGAAAAATATGAGGACATACATCAGGGGCTACTCAACTGAAATATATTCAATTTTAGACCATAAAATAGAAAAAAAAACATCAATTACTATCCCAGTTTAGAGTAAACTATTTAAAGTGTATCAAAGCAATTTTCTGCAGCAACATTTTATGCAGATGACACACAATTTAAAATGTAAATCTAAGCTCATAAACAACCTAACTATAATAATATATATAAAAAAACAACAACTAAATTTTGAACTTTTGAAAAATGTACAACCATAGGTATATTTATCTAGTGAAATGAATTAAAATGTAAAATTATATCCTTTCTATTTTTCGTATAATGAAGATGAACTAAAATTACATACTTTGTATTCTCTCCTTTAATATATATATAGATTAATAGATTAATTATTAAATTAACTCACCTTTCTCTGCAAGCCCCTTTATCTGATCAACAACAGAAACTCTACTTCCTCCATCTGATAATCTTGTGTGTTCCTCATCATTACCATCTTCATCATTCCCATCCTCGCTGCTATCACTGGCATCACTTTCTTCACTAGACCTTCCTCTTCTTTTATTACCTGCAACAAAAATGTAGGGTAGTAGATATTAAACAAAAACAGTTTATAAAGCAGGAAAGTCAATTTTCCTTCTAAAGCTGACAGTATGATCTTAGCATATAGAAATTTTGTATGTTTAACATTAGATTGAATTGATCTTTAGCTATTCAATTTCCTATAATCATTAGAATGTCCAAAAGTAAAGAATCCTCTTAAGACCTAATGATCCATTGAGCAGATGAAGAAGAGTTCATATGGTTCTTGACCTAGATATATGAAGGGAAGGTATGGTCAGCACTTTTACTTTCCTTCCATAGCAGGAGTTAGGCACCCATCATCATTAGTAATCCACCTTCCTCAGGGAACAGCATCAATAACCCACTTCCTTGGGGAACATGGTTAACAAACCATTTTAGGGAACATCATTAGTAATCCACCTTCCTCAGGGAACAGCATCAACAACCCACTTCCTTGGGGAACATGGTTAACAAAACACTTCTTTAGGGAAAATCATTTAATCAAGCTCCTCAGGGAACATTATTAACAATCCACTTCCTTAGGGGACATTGTTAACAACCTAACATCCATAAAGAACATCATTTCAACAACCCACCTTCCTTAAGGAACATCACCAACGACCCACCTTCCTCAGAGAACATTAACCCAGTTCTTTAGGGAACATCACCAACAACCCACCTTCCTCAGGGAACATCATCAACATTCCACCTTCCTCAGGGAATAGCATTAACAACCTACCATCTTTATGGAACATCACCAAAACCCACCTTCCTCAGGGAACATCACCAACAACCCACCTTCCTCAGGGAACATCATCAACATTCCACCTTCCTCAGGGAACAGCATTAACAACCTACCATCGTTAAGGAACATCACCAAAACCCACCTTCCTCAGGGAACATTAACCCAGTTCTTTAGGAACATCATCAACATTCCACCTTCCTCAGAGAACAGCATTAACAACCTACCATCATTAAGGAACAGCACCAAAACTCAAAACCCACCTTCCTCAGGGAACATTAACCCAGTTCTTTAGGAACATCATCAACATTCCACCTTCCTCAGGGAACAGCATTAACAACCTACCATCTTTAAGGAACATTACCAAAACCCACCTTCCTCAGGGAACATCACCAACAACCCACCTTCCTCAAGGAACATCATTATCAACCCACCTTCCTCAGGGAACATCACCAACAACCCACCTTCCTCAGGGAACATCACCAATAACCCACCTTCCCCAGGGAACATTAGCCTAGCTCTTCAGGGAACATCACCAACAACCCACCTTCCTCAGGGAACAGCATTTCTCCTTCGCTGCTATCATCATGTCTCCTCCTGTTTCTGCCCTTTCTTTTCTTCAGGACCTCTCGTCTGTCATCAATAAGTCTTAGTTCCAGCAACTTCCCAATGACAACATTCTTGGATTTACCACCAGGTAGAAGTTTTAATATTTCTGAAATCGGATCTTCAAAAAAAATGTTTAAAAATTAAATTTTGTCAAAAATTTAAACATACTTTAATAATTTCTGTGAAGTAAGATGTTTGTATTTTTAGACTCTTATTTCAAAAAACATTTATAAAAAACCTCGGCAGATTAAAAAATTGTACCACCAGGTACAAGTTTCAATATTTCAGAAATTGGATCTTCAAAAAAAATGTTTGAAATTCAAACTTAGTAATTTTGTCAAAAATGTAAAAAAAAATTTAATTATATCTCTGAAGTAAGATATTTGTATTTTTAGACTATTATTTCAAAAACATTAATAAAAAAAACCCGGTAAATTAAAAAATTTATTGTAACAATATAAACAAATACTATGTGACGTATAGAATGTGTGTTTTCTTTTTTAAGCTTGTTCTATATTGTTTAAACAGTGTTGTATAAATTGCGCAAATAACTTAAATTAACATACGTATCATTAAGACTTACAGTTGAAATTAACACATATCATTAAGACTTAAAGTTGAAATTAACACAAATATCATTAAGACTTACAGTTGAAATTAACACAAGTATCATTTAGACTTACAGTTGAAATTAACACATATCATTAAGACTTATAGTTGAAATTAACACAAGTATCATTAAGACTTACAGTTGAAATTAACACAAGTATAATTAAGACTTACAGTCAGAGTCCTTGAACTGTTGGTACAAATCTTTTAGCTCCTCTATCTCCTCCTCGCTCCAAGCTCGACCGCTGTGACAAGAAAATATTTTACAAATCAATTTACATATCTCTCTAGTTAGCCTAACTGGCATTACTTTATTTTACTTCAAATAGCTATAGGTAATTTGTGAAGCTGTTTTAAGACCCCAGCTTAATTAAGCCATAAGTAAATATGATAACGAAACTGAATTGCTCTTGATATAAAATAAAAATCACAGAGCTAACAATATAATAATGAGAAATTATACAAGACCACATAAAAACATGAAATGCAATGAAGATATTAATGGCACTATACAAACATTTTCTAATACATTATATTTAATGATTAATTTCTGTTATTTAGCTACAAGTTAAAAAGAAAATGTACTTGAGAACATAGCAAATGGTATAGTAAAGTATACAAGGTGTACTACAATCAACTCCCATGCAAGCTGTAGTGTAAAGATTTCAAAATGGCTACCTTTTTCCTTTCTTCTTGATATCTTTAGCACTGGTGATGAGACCTTGTCTTTTCAGCTCCTTCAAGACCTGAACTCTAGTGTGGGATGATGTCAAATCACCCAGAATCAAATCAACTACATCTTTTTCTGTGTAAAGCAAACAATGGTTTTATCAATCTTTTTATTAAACAATGAATTTTCACAGGTATAATATTTACAAGATTTTCAAAAGTTGTGCATCAACTTGTAAAAACACCATATGGAGATTACAACTTAGCATGAATGCCACCGTATATACAATGTATAAAATCAGACATCTATCCCTAAATCTTTGTATGAGATAATTATTCATACGTACGCTTGCTCTGACCTATACTCAAATCCTTTCACAACCCTATTCATAGCTACTGGTGATTAATTATGCTAGTTCAAGACAAACCCACAATTTCCACATTAGTATGAACTACTCAACTGGATAAACTCACCATAGTAATTTTAATTAATAAATATACCACTTTTATCTTTAGTTTTGTTAATTTTAAAAATGTTTGTACAAACAAATAATTTCGATAGCTATAGTTTTGAAACTATTTTTTCATATTAAAATAGTTAAAATGTGTACTATTAATCTGCTATAATGAGCTACGCTAAATAATTACTTTGAGCAATTTAGACGCAAATACTTGTGATAAATTAACTTAAAACATTTAATAAGACAAAAAAAAAGGACATTACAGATTTATAGTTTCCATTTTCATTTTTTCAACCAATCAAATGTTAAAATGTTTCAAGTGTGTTGACTACAGAAGTTACTAAATATCAGGATCAATTTTTTTTATATATTCGAAAAACTTTAGCATTACAAAATACCTATTTGCTAATATATGACTAAAAATTCAAAAAGTTAAGCACAAACAGACTACAGACCTAGTATACTAGTTTAAGGTAGAGATGGAAATGTTATTGCATAAATATAAAAAAAAACATACCAGGATGTGTAGTGTCTTTGTACTTCTCATACAGGTACAGTAACTCTTGTTCTTGATCTTCAGTCCACAGCATTTTGGCTTTACTAAACAAAAAATATTTCAAAGAATATGAACTTTTGTTTCATACAAAGAGGGATTTTTTTTTATTACAAGTGTCCAATAATAGAATCTTCTTAAATAAGGGTTGTTAGGTTACTGGTAGTTAACTAAAATACACACATGGCTTGCCCTTGTCAATGGTAACCCTATCTCTAAACCTAATCCCAACCCTAGTCCTACCATAGGCCTAACCTTAATTTCTAACCATAAAACAACTCGAGATTACAATACTACTAACAACTGAACACACCTATTTTTAGAAGAGTCTATTATTGGACATCAAAACTAAATTATTAAGTCTCTTAAATTCTTAAATTTGTAATTAATATCAAAAAATATTTTTTTAAAGAAATAACATTGTGAATTAACCAACCTTTTGTTCTCAAAATCGTAGCCTCCAGTTATAGCCAGAGATTCAGTTTTGTTTTTCCAGAACATGATGTCAACAAACACCTTGGGGTTGTTTTTTGCTATGGCTGTGAACTGTCTAATGACATAGCAGGCAAACTTTGATAGCTCCTGTTCAGAATGGTAATACAGTGGTTTTTTTTTTTTAAATTGAACTTTTATTCAGATTTTAAAATAGAATGGTTTGGTCATTTAAAGTAGCCTGGGTTTAAATAGAATTCCAATTTGTATCAGGAGCTCAACAAACTTTAAGTGTTAACTGACTTGGGAAAGATGGCCACAATGATGGGGGTAGGGTCAGAAAAGTTACTGTAATAACACCACACAAACATGGCTGCGGCCACACAATCACACATATAGGCAACATCTCTTTCTAATGTCAGATCTTCTAATCTTGGCCAAAAGCATTTTTTAATTTTTTTTTATAAAGTAAATGAGGATTTATTTTGTTTCAATTTAACAGAAATGTCCATAAAAGTTATTGCCATTGGATGTCTAGAAAATATTCAGTTTGTAGTGAGTAGGGTAAATAAAGCAAATATGGCATATGTTATCCAACAAAGACAATGTTAAATTTCATATTAATGTTAATGTTCCACTTTGTTGCTTGACGGTTAATAAAGATGCTGCATTATATCTGGCGCTCTCATTATCATCTTTTCCTGTTCGTTCCAAGAATAGATGAAGTAGAGTTTATGTTTCAATGAACTCAGAGCATGAAGGGATGGTGTGGTCAGCACAAGGCCAAGCCACCTTGATTTCCCTAACATGAGTCAGGTACCTATCTGAGCTGGGTGGACTAAGGGACATCCTGCAATCACAAGTCCAACCAAAGATCCAAACTCAAGAATTTTGGGCTAGCAGTCAAATGCTCTACCATTCAACCACACCGCCCCTATCAACCACTCTGGTCCTAGTATAAATATTGAAATGTGTAGTCCAGTGCAATAGCTAGCTGTCTATAACTTCCTTATCACATAGCCACGAGTGATGGACTCAAGGACTGCTAATAGACCTGCTTGTAACTTAGATTCAGACTTGGGACTTTTAGGCTAGAAAAAAAAAAACACTCTCTCAACCTCTCTTACATGTCCCTTACAGGAAATAAAAGTACACTGTTAATAATAAAATTGTTACTAACCTTGTATCTAGATAAACCAGTATGAATGCCATTCAACAGAGCGTTGAAACTTTTGAAAATGGACGCCTGAAACAACATGCCGACATAGCCAAGGTCATGTGACAAACGATGTAGCATTTTTACAACACAGTGGTTTACCAGGTCAGAGTTGGTGGTAAACTCAGCCAGCAGTATACCATAAGCCTTGACGATGTCTTGGTGGGCAAAGCTGAAGGGCAGGAAAGAAAAAAACATTTATTGAAGAAAAAGAAAAATTGTATAGTACTAAAATTTTTATTTTAGAAGGCATTCCCTTTTCAGACTTAATGGTCCATGGGGCAAGAAGAGTTATAGCCATGCTGTCCCTTTCTAATACATTCACACTTTCATATTGATCAACACATTCAAATTGATCAACACATTCATTTT
This sequence comes from Physella acuta, assembly GCF_028476545.2. Lineage (NCBI taxonomy): Eukaryota > Metazoa > Mollusca > Gastropoda > Physidae > Physella > Physella acuta. The sequence continues at coordinate 639,925 of NW_026732161.1, read as the reverse complement.
AATCAATATGAACGTGTTGATCAACACAATCATATTGATCAACACGTTCATATTGATCAACACATTCATATTGATCAACACATTCAAATTGATCAACATGTTCATATTGATCAACACATTCAAATTGATCAACACATTCATATTGATCAACACATTCAAATTGATCAACATGTTCATATTGATCAACACATTCAAATTAATCAACACGTTCATATTGATCAACATGTTCAAATTGATCAACACTTGAAACAATTGTAAATTTAAAAAAAAAACTTTTAAAAAATTAAAAACTCATGGTGAAAAAAATACATAATGGAATGATTAAGTTAAAATATTTTTCCCCCTCAAAATTAGTGTTATAGCTAAATCATTTAAAAAGTCATTCAGTATATGTAACAAGAAACGATTATTTATTATTAAATACATTTGGTAAACAACTAAATATTCCCTCGATGCTAATTGTTTGTAGTAATTTATAACACTCTGAAATGACTACTTTTTTTTTGGTGTGACTAAAAAAATGAAAGTGATAAACATGTGCGTCATGGCGCAGGTGTTTAGTAAAAAAAAAACATTAAAAAACCCACTTTTGCACAAAAGAACTGCCTATCTTAGTAACTAACATCATGACAGACTTTTAACATGAACGATGAACATAAATTCCACAACATGACACGTACTCGTGAAGAAATGTCTTAAAATCAAACTCTGTCTCTGATCTTTGAACCTCTTGTCTTTCTTCCTCTTCTATCTCATTTGTTTCCTCCACCTCTTCATCTTCTTCTACATCAGCCGATCTCTGGGGCCCTGTTAAAGGACAATTTATAAACCACATTATTAAACACATTATAAACCACATTATAAGCCACATTATAAAACACATAATAAACATTATAAACCACATTATAATGTACATGATAAACCACATTATAATATACATTATAATGCACATTATAAGCCACATTATAAAACATATAATAAACATTATAAACCACATTATAATGTATATAATAAACCACATTATAATGTACATTATAATGCACATTATAAGCCACATCATAATGCACATAAGCCAATTATAAACCACATTATAAGCCACATTATAATGCACATTATAAGCCACATTATAAACCACATTATAAACCAGATTAGCAATCATAAAAATGTTGGTTAGACATTTTTGAAGTTGTATATATACTAGTATTGCTACTATAGTCTAAGTCACATTGTAATCAACATCATCAGTGACAGTTGCAATTATGAAAATTTTGGTCAAATATTTCTGAGGCTATAAATGCACTAGCATTGCTAACATAGTCTTTTACATTGGGCCTAATCCTAAAGAGATTTTGTGAGGAAAATACAAAATAAATATTGTGGTCAGAAAATACAACTTTGGTGTATTTGTGTTTAATTTAATTTTAATTATTCAATGTTTTTGGTATTAGAGGAAAAAAAATATAAACATGAGACATCATGTGAGACGGGACAGACGGCCGGGGTGGAGGGGGGGGGGTGAGATTCTAACCCACCCCTACCCTTAAACAACCCTCTTCCTACTTACATGAATGGCTAGGGTTAATGCTGGAGTGCTTGTTGAACTTTAATGCTGAGCCAAGGGTCACAAAATACTTTTTAATAAAAAAGTTTTTAATTCTGGTGAAATCTATGCACTAATTGCATTGAAGGTAATTTTCCCATGTAAGAGGGCTATTAGGATTGATAATCTATCTGATATATAAAGCCAGAAGAAATAAAATGATCATATCTACTTCCTCTGAAGAGATCTATCAACAGTAGCAGATAAAATAACTAACTTACCAAAAAAAAAGTAAGTTACGTAAAAATTACATACAAAAATTAAACTATTACATAAACAAAGATAAGTGTTTTAAAAAAGTTAAGATTAAAAGATACAAAACAATTAAAGTCAAGTGGCAGGCACTTCAAAGCAACACAACAGAGTAAACATGGTAGCTGTAAAAACCACTCATGAAAAAAACAATGGAACAAAGGTTAAGTGTGGTTGGTAAACAAACTGGCCATTTTCTGGAACACTTTAAGACAAGAAATCATGGCCAAATAAACAAAGAAGACTTCATCAAATGTGGTGATACTTAAAACAGTTATAATATGATATTGATTCAATTTTTTTTTTAAAGTTTTAATTTGATGATTTCTACATTCATTTTTGTAATATTGGAGAAGATTTCCTTAAAAATGATTTACTATTACTTGTCAAAATGTTTTATGCTCTATGGTCTGTTGACATATGCTTTTCTTTATGAATTCGCTTTGTATTTGTCTATACAAGACCAATCAGCAAGGCAGAAGTTGCTTGATTTTGGAGTTTGCTTTCCAAGTCTGGGACATGGTTTAAAACATCCTGTGCTCTCTCACCCAGACATATCACAGCCTAATGGATAAAACTAGATGACACTGAACAGATGACACTGAACAGATGACACTAGACAGATGACACTAGACAGATGACACTAGACAGATGACACTCAACAGATGACACTCAACAGATGACACTAGACAGATGATACTAAACAAATGACACTAGAAAGATGATACTTGACAGATGACACTAGACTAATGACGCTAAACAGATGACACTAGACTAATGACACTCAACAGATGACACTCAACAGATGACACTCAACAGATGACACTAGACAGATGACACTCAACAGATGACACTAGACAGATGACACTAGATAGATGACACTCAACAGATGACACTAGACAGATGATACTAAACAAATGACACTAGACAGATGATACTAGACAGATGACACTAAACAGATGACACTAGACAGATGACACTCAAGAGATGACACTCAAGAGATGACACTCAAGAGATGACACTCAACAGATGACACTAGACAGATGATACTTGACAGATGACACTAGACTAATGACGCTAAACAGATGACACTAGACAGATGACACTAGACAGATGATACTAGACAGATTATACTAAACAAATGACACTAGACAGATGATATTTGACAGATGACACTAGACTAATGATGCTAAACAGATGACACTAGACAGATGACACTCAACAGATGACACTAGACAGATGATACTAAACAAACAGATGACACTAAACAGATGACACTAGACAGATGACACTCAACAGATGACACTAGACAGATGATACTAAACAAACAGATGACACTAAACAGACAAGGGTTTTGAAGTGGAACTGAGTTCTGGAACAATTTTCATAAACTCCAGCATTGCAATGGCTCTGTTTCAGCCCAAAGGTCAATGTCCCACCTTTAAATACTAACCTCTTACAGTATCTAAATTGTATATGCTTCAAAATATTAAAAACAAACAATCCTATATTCAAATACTTTTCAATGATTAAAATTTAATTTGATCAATCCACCAATTAAAGAAGCAGTCACTTGAAATGTTAGATATCCTTTTAAAGATGTTACACGATATAAAGAAGATAAACTTATTACAGATAGCATACTTTGTAAATAAGGGTTCTTTTATCAAGCTTCGTAATGTTGGGGGCCATTTTAATGGGGGCCATTTTGTCAATGGCATTTCAGTTGAATCAACTTTATAGCCCAGAGAAACGCCATCCAATAAGCTTAAAATGGGACTGGGTTTATTATTTTTCCAAGTGCCAGGGTAGCCCATTTAAAAACAACAAAGCTTTTTTTGCAAATAATTTTGTTTTCATACTTAATCAGAATAAGCAAACTGTTTGGTGCTGATTTATTGAAAGTGTTTGACAGTTCATAAAAAAAATATATATTTCAAAACTAAATTAACATCAAATTACACTTTTGGTTGTTTATTATCTCAAACCAAATACAAAATACTCTTAAATAATATCACTAACCCATTAATTTGTTTTATAAACCTCAAACAAGTTAAGTTAAAAAAACACCATGTCAAATTTTAGCATGCTTACAGAAATGTGAGAGGGGGAAAAAATCTATAAATAGCTGGAAGCCTTTACAGGAAATACTACTTGCAATCATCTCATTATTCTTGAGTTGTTAATTACACAGACGACTCCAAGGATGCTTCAATGCTCAAGAGGGGCACTGGCACAGGAAAAAATACGCGGGGGAAGGGAGCATGTTGTACGTCTTCTGATGTAGATGCGTAAAATTTGGAGTGAGGTCAAGGATGATTAAAAGATATACTCTTAAAACCGCGGTCGGTTTGTGGGAAGGGAATCTTGAACAGAGGGGGTTATACCATGATAAAAAATAAGAAAACGTTGTAGTAGTGTGTTGTAGTAGTGTGTGGGTGGTGTGGAAAAAGCACGATGTCGTTGGCTATTTAAAAAACCTGTGGGGCAAAAGTTGTGGAAAATTTCCTAGGTGCAGTTTTTTTCTGCAGCTTTAGTAGCCAATAAGTATGTTTATGTTGATTATGGTCAGGAGAAATGTATTATGATAAAAAAAAAAAATATATATATATATATATATAGGCCTATATATATAGGCTTTATATATATATATATATATATATTTTTTTTTTACAGTAAAGTACTACCGTAGACTTACAACTGTGGAAAAATATTAGCCTCAATTTATTTTATACGGTTGGAGTGATTAAACGACCAAACAAATAACCCCAGACTTTTCTAACTTTTAAAAATAAGTACTACTTTTTTTTTTAATTAGACCACAAAATTATACAAGTGATTACTGTTGTCTTGAGGGATAGGTGAAGAAGAGCTGACCTATTAGCAAGTATAAGGATGATTATGTAAAAGGGTCCCAGAAAAAGGGTAAAAAATTTGAATAAAAGTATTTAACAATGTGAAGTGGTGGGTGAATTAGTATATTATTAAACCAAAAAAGAAAAGCCATTGTATTCAAATGTGCTAATGTTTGGTCCATTTTTTAAGGAGGTGATGACAGGGGCATTAATCAAGCAGACTCAGAACGTTCACCATCTTGACATAGTCAACCACTCTCTACTCACCCCAGTATAAGGCCCAACATCTTGACATAGCCACCCTCTACTGACCCCAGTATAAGGTCCAACATCTTGAGATAGTCAACCACCCTCTACTCACCCCAGTATAAGGTCCAACATCTTGAGATAGTCAACCACCCTCTACTCACCCCAGTATAAGGTCCAACATCTTGAGATAGTCAACCATCCTCTACTCACCCCAGTATAAGGTCCAACATCTTGAGATAGTCAACCATCCTCTACTCACCCCAGTATAAGGTCCAACATCTTGACATAGTCAACCACCCTCTACTCACCCCAGTATAAGGTCCAACATCTTGAGATAGTCAACCACCCTCTACTCACCCCAGTATAAGGTCCAACATCTTGAGATAGTCAACCATCCTCTACTCACCCCAGTATAAGGTCCAACATCTTGAGATAGTCAACCATCCTCTACTCACCCCAGTATAAGGTCCAACATCTTGACATAGTCAACCATCCTCTACTCACCCCAGTATAAGGTCCAACATCTTGACATAGTCAACCACCCTCTACTCACCCCAGTATAAGGTCCAACATCTTGAGATAGTCAACCATCCTCTACTCAGAAAAACAGAGTACCATCAGAGTAACCCCACCCCAGTCATGTTACTACATAGCTCCTTTTCTGCTTAAGTTACAATGTGTATAGCCAAAAAAAAAAAAAAGCCAACACATTTGCAACAAGTGTAAATAATATAATTTGTGGCAGATAAATTTTTATTAAAAATTATGTCCAGCAGTATAGATCACTTAGAACTTCTCTACCATAAATAAAATCAAATTTTATGAAAATTCAAACACATCAAAATTGATATTTTTTTCGACAAAATATTTTTAAAATATACATTGATTCCAATTTTCGGTTTCCATTAATTCATACCCTCGTTCCCTTGTCTAAGTCCATGAAAAGGTCTATTGGATTAAGATTACTACAGCTGGCATTTGTAAGGGAACAAAATATTTTGTTAAACACTTTAACATAAAAATATTGAATGGAGTCAAGTAATATATTTACTTGCCATTCTCGTCTAAAAATAGACTTGAGTCCAAATGAACTCATCACACCGGCTATAAAATAAGAGGTTTTACAGTACAGGAAGTACTTTATGAGGCGAAGGCAAGATGTTGTGATTTCACTGACAGCAGCTTAAGTATTACTTCATTTGGAACCTGCACCTCCCTCAATAAGTGGACTTTACCATGCTAGACATGTTTCAATTTCGAACAAAAGGAAAATTTTAATTTAATTACATGCAAGATTAAATCAAGTTGACTAGGTTATTACAGTTTTCAACAAAGGAAATTTTGTGGTGACCAAAGATTAAACTTTGTTTACTAAAGTATTTAATTTAATTTCAGTTAATTTAAGTATAAATGTGGTTTGATTTTCATACTGGATTACATTAAAAGATGTGAATGTGAACACATTCTGCAAGTGCTTACCCAGACCGCTTAATCATTTGATAAAGTTTGCTTTTCAAACCTGACGGTCTATAGGGCAATCATTAATCATTTGATAAGTATAATTGAAAAACATACTATAAAATAAAGAAAAATGGAAAGAGAACTCCTGCTGTTGGTGCTTGCGGTGATGGTGGGGTACAGCCACTGCTGCCCCACAAAGTGCACATGCGATGATTTCCAGGTGGACTGCTACAAGACGGACTTTGAGAAGATACCAGAAGACATTCCAGTTACCATAGTAACCATGTTCATGCAGAACAACAAAATCACAGATATCGACGGGGAGATGCTGGCGAAATTTGAAAATCTCGAGAGCATCTTTCTGCAAACAAATTCGATAACGGAACTAAAAGCCGAAGCTTTCTCTAACCTCAGCAGGCTAAGGGACTTGTTCCTTGAGGAAAACAGCATTGAGAATATTGAAGACGGAGCGTTTGCCAATGTGCCGATGTTGAGTCTTCTGTACCTCAACAACAACAAGTTGACGGATATTTCTGGGAAATTTGAAAACATCACCAACCTCGAGAGACTGCAGTTAAATCAAAACAGACTGACTTCAATCAAAGACGACAGCTTCAAGGGCCTAGAAAATTTGGCGCTCTTAACCTTAAGTGATAATCAAATCTCTTTTATTTCGTCCCAGGCTTTCAATGGTTTGACAAGGCTCTATCACCTGGATTTAAAGGGGAATCCCCTAGGTCGTCTGGATACCTTAAGTGGCTTGAGCAACCTACTGTATCTAGATGTTTCATTCTGTGAGCTGCTTAAAGTACCCAGCAATCTCCCGTGGGGGTTGAGGTACTTAAAGATCACAAACAACAATATAACCATCATCGAGAGAACTAATTTCGAAAAATTGTACTATCTCGAAAAAATTTACTTAGACTACAACCAAATCGGGATAATTCAAGACGGCTCCTTCTCTAAGATGTTATACCTCAGTGATTTAAGAGTCAGCAACAACGAGCTGATTGCGTTCCCGAAAAGTTTACCACAGGCGGTGGCCATATTTTTCTCAGACAACAACAAGATTGTACAGTTACAGGAGGATGATTTCCCTCATGATTCCAGCATGGTAACACTAACTCTAAGCAACAACCTCATCAGCAACATCCAAGCTAACACATTCGCTCGCCTCGGCAACCTGACAAACCTTAGCTTAACTCAAAATAAAATCTCCGACTTGCAAAAAAGCTCTTTTAGTGGCCTGAGGAAACTGGTGAGTTTAAACCTGGACAAAAACCCCATTAGAAAAATCGAAGACGGAGCATTTAACAGTTTAGCTAGGTTGTATAAAATAAAACTCTCCGGCATAGAAAGCAATTACACGGAAATTGATGATTCTGCTTTTTTGTATTTGACATCATTGGAGTTTCTTGATCTTCAAGGAAGTCCCTCTGTCGTCTCCGCAGTATTGAACTCGACAAAAATTTTAAAGTCTCTGAACGCAATCAAAAATTTTAACATAATGGATTCGGATTTACAATATTTATCTGAAGATATAAAAACCTATTTAAGTTCTCTGAAATCATTTTACATAGCAGGCAATTATTGGCATTGCGATGAAACCTTACTGTGGTTACGGGAATGGATATTACAGTCGCCAAGAATTTTCGTCAATTCCGAAAAAATAACGTGCAGTACTCCTGTACAGCTCAGAGGCCAAGCCATTGTAAAGATCAACCCAAAAGATTTCACTATGCCCACAACTATTTCTGTTACCATGACAACAGCAACCGAGCAGGCAACAGATTCCACAAAAAGTAAGGTGATGGAAACAACAACCGTATCAAACCTAGCCACGACATCTGCGGTGTCGACACAGCAGAAGCTTGATGAGAACTTAACAACAGAAGACAAGGAGACAGATGAGAACTGTATCACTGATGAGGATAGCAGTGAAACTGGAGGCAACACACAGGCTAAAACTGATGCGACAACAGCAAAGGATGCACCAACAGCAATTGATGCACCAGCTAAAACTAATGCAGCAGCTAAAACAGATGCACCAACAGCTACTAATCCACCCACAGCTACTGATGCATTAGCTACAACAGGAGCACCAACAGCAACCAAAGCACCATCAGCAACTGATGCAGCAACAGCAACCAAAGCACCATCAGCAACTGAATCTACAAACACCACAGAAACACCAGAAACAGACAGTACAATATCCCCAACCACAATGCAAAAGAATCAAGTAAGCTTCTTGTAAAAATTAAGCAAACTTTTGAAGAAAATTTTAATAGCCTCATTATACATTATACACTATACAAAAAAATTTTTTTTTTACAAGTTTTCTTTTAGTTAAAGAAACAGCTTTCTCACCATTATAGTTGTTTTTTTTTTTACTTTTTTGTTTAGATTTTTTTAATGTACACTTACTCTTAGATAATCTGTACAAATTTAACTGAAGAACAACTAATATACTTAACTACCTCTACTAAACTTCTATATAATCTATTTCTTATTAATATAATATGGTCAACTTTGTTTTAAAAAAACCTGTATGAAACTATTGCAGACCCACGATGAATACACTAATAATACAATGAGTGAATCAAACAAAACAACTCAAGGATATAACGAATCAATGTTGACCACTCAAGGATATAATGAGTAAGTCAAAATTCATGTTAAAAATTTTTGAACCATAATTACAAAACAAATTAAATCATTTTGTTTTTATTAAAGACCATAGAAAAGTGATCATGGAACAATCATAAACTTATTATGTCCTTGAACTATGGGTATTCCATCACAGTGTTAGGGATCACAGAGAATATCCCCTAAAGTTCACATCAAAAGTGCCAAATTTTGATTCAAACAGAAGTAAAGTTCACATCAAAAGAGCCAAATTTTGATTCAAACAGAAGTAAAGTTCACATCAAAAGAGCCAAATTTTGATTCAAACAGAAGTAAAGTTCACATCAAAAGAGCCAAATTTTGATTCAAACAGAATGTTGTTCTGTGAGTAGGGACTTCAGGCTTAACAAAGAGAATCAACTTTTTAACCAGAGCTAATTAACGTTGTAATCTGACAAAATTAGCATGTTACAACAATCAGAGCTAATTAACTTTTTAAACAAAGATAATCAACTTTTTAACCAAAGCTAATGAAATTTTTAATCAGAGGTAATGAACTAATCAGAGCAAATTAGCATTTTACAATCAGAGCTAATGAACTTTTAAATCAGAACTAATAAGCTTTTCTTGATAGTGCGAAGAACTGTTGCATGCTTTAATAACCATCAGCTTAAAAATGAGTTCTTGTTAAGCTTTATTAACCCATATTATCCCAAGGTCTCAAAATTTTATAATTTTTTGATATGGTTTAGCTTTTGGGCACTGAATGAAGGAATGACTATGGATTTTTTTTTAAAATCAATACTTTTTTAAATATCGATTTTTTAAAAAACGTCCCATAAATGGGACGCTAGCAACGAACGGCCCCATGTACATTTATTGAAAAATAAAATAATTTTTCACGAGTTATGGCTAATCACGCGAAAATTAAGCTGTATACTGATTTTGTATTGTTAGACCAATGACTACATTGTTTAGGACAGCTAAAAATATTGATAATGATCAATTGGGTTAGCCATACCATGGTCTAAAATGTAGAAATTATGTTCAAAAGTCTAGTTTTCCTTCAATCTAGCATCCATCAAAGTGAACAACACTTGGAAATAAGTAAAGCTGTGACTAGTACATCTAATTATACACACATGATCACAAATATTGTTATTATTCATCGAAACTGTAATATAATTAAATATAAATAATTGATTTTTTGGGGGGGCGTACTTGAAATTTTCAGGGGGTGGGGACTTAAATTTCAGGGGAAAGGGTGGACACTGGTAAAAGTATGTTTTCTATATAAATTCCATTTTGTTGTGTGGGCAGAGCGCCCCCCCCCCCCTCCTCCGAAATGATGCCAGAAAGAAACTCTGCCCTCAGTGAATTTGCAAAAGATGATCCGGTCCAGTCCCAGATGTCATCTAGCCATCCTCTCTTTTGTTACCCTCGCTATTCCCCCCCCCCCCCCTCACAGGCGTACATTAGGACATCAGACATCTTATTTCTAAGGCACGGATCCGTCTCTGGGGGCTTGTATTGAGTGTTCATGACTCTCATCCATGTATGCACCTCACTATGCGAACAGCTCCCAATCTAACACCAGGAATCTCCTTAAAAAGTTAACAAAGTAAAACTGGTATCGGGAACCTTTGGGGGGGGGGGGGGGGATATTATTGGGGCATGACAACTGTACACAGCTAATTTACATTTCTGCTATATGTAGCTTAAGCTATCTTATATGAAGAGAGTTAACCAACCCCCATAAATGAATCATTTCACCTAAATCTTGACCATTGTTATTATTCTGGTTTGTTATAAATTTAATATCACGCGCTTATAAATTTACAGCAATACTAAATTAGTTTGTATTCAATGGTATTAAATACTTCAGTAAGTGTAATTCTGAAAACTTAAAAATAAAATGTAAGTTTTTCAATATTTGCAATTTTTAAATACAATAATATATAAGAAAATATAGCTCAAGGTCATAATTAAATATCTATAAATACCACCTAACACCCCAAAGTCAACAGTTAACAAAGTCAACAATTGTTTCCCCATAAATAACCATTTAACATAAATATTTGCATCTGTATTTCTCGCTAGTGTCCAATAAATGTGACGTTTGTGTAACAATCTGCATAAATATAGATCAAGGTCATAATTAAATATCTATAAATACTACTTAACACCCCAAAGTCAGCAGTTAACAAAGTCAGCAATTGTTTCACCATAAATAACTATTTAACATAAACATTTGCATCTGTATTTCTCGCTAGTGTCCAATAAATGTGACGTTTGTGTAACAATCTACATGGGGCCATTCGTTGCTAGCGTCCCACTTATGGGACGCTTGTTGTACACTTGATATAACGAAGTAGTAAAAAAACATTGTTATTCTTAAATTTTTATCAGATAGAAATATGGTACTGCTACAAGTTTCAAATGTATTTTGCACTTAAAATGTTAATATTTTAGAAGATATGCATTTTCCTGTGCGCATGTTTTCTTTTTTCCGCCATTTTGACAAGTCCTGCAAAGCCGGCACTATAACATTTTTCTAAATTAATTTTTTTCACAAAACACACACAAATTCAATAGTCTAGCCATTTTCAAATACAATGAAACCTAAGTTGTGTTTCAACTAGTTTTTAATAAATTTTAGCATTTTTTTTACAAGCGTCCCATAAGTGGGACGCTAGCAGAATATGGGTTAATAAGACCATAGTGATTTAATTAGTTATGCATAATTTTTAATGCATATAACAGCTTTTTTCATACTTATGATTCAGCTTATAAAAGACAATAAGATAATCCTAGCCAAGATGAGAAGTTAGGGTGGTATAATCTAACCAACACTTATGAATTTACTTTTCATCTATATTAGATTAAATGAGTCATATATTAAAGTTGTTTCATTGAGATAGTTGAAAAGTAAAACATATTTCAATGTTTAGTTTTTTCTTTTACAATATGTTAAACCAAATTCTAATGCTTTTTTTTTTTCTCAGTACAACTGAAGATGCTTCTGAGGTGGTAGATCCAGCGACAGACCCACTGATTAACGAGACTTTCAACCAAACAACCAACCCATTTGACGGATACCCCAACAACTTCTGGAAAACAAAGAATATCAGAGCAGGCCAAAACCGGCTGCCGACGTTTTCTCTCAACAATAAAATCCAAGCTGTGATCATTGGCGTGGCCGTCTCGCTGATGAGCCTGGTCGTGGGGCTAATTATAGCAGTTTTTGTGGTTAGATACAGGCGTAAACATAAGCATGTCGTCCTTAGTGATACAACACCTGCCTCCGGCCAAACCTCAGACACTGTGTTCATCATTGACCACATGACAGAGCAGCCCCCAGCTACGTTGCCCAGAAGCACAAACAAAAAATCTGGCAACGAGTCCAGGAAATCCAGCTCCTCAACTGGGTCATCGTCCTCTAAAAAAAGCTCAAACTGCAAGAGGCAGTGGTCCTCGGCTTCATCGAGCTCCAAGACCAGTTTTGACTGCCTCAGCGCGCAGACAGAAGACGACGCTGAAATGTTGATGGAGTCATGGAAGTAAAAACCAAGTTCAAGGACGAGTACCCCACTGACTTAAACAGATGGAAGTAAAATGACTGCCCAATGCTGAAAGAGCTACAGAGATGGAGGAAATTAACAAGCCACAAGTTCAGCTATTAGCTGAAAAGATGTTAAGGACAGAAAAAGCATGGCTTACTTTTCTTATTTGGTTACTTGCCAGTTAGCAGAAAAGCAAGACAAAATGTATTTTTGCATAATTGAGAAAAAAAAAACTTGCCAGAAAAGCTGTGCATTATGTTTAAAGGCCAACCTCCCATTTTCTAGCATCAGTCTTTGGTGTCAAATCATGCAAGTACTGTTGTATTTAATGTGCCATAACCCATGTACATATTAATTTAATTTGAACAATCATGTAAATTGTAAATTACCAAATTATTCCTATTCTGAATTTAATATTTTGTAATTCTCCTAGTAATTTTGAACTTTTACAGCTAATTAGATTGTCCTGTGTCATGAATGAGACACACTATTCAGTATTTACATAATCATATATGAAAAAAGGATTTTCCAATATGTGACATAAACAAAATGATACAGCTGTATATATTTTTATACCAATGTTCTGAATCTTTATACTGCAGAGTATGATAAACGTAGCTTATATTTCAATTACATTGTATATCACAATAGTCTATTAGTAAAAAACCAAATAAAATATTGCTACTTGCTTCATCAACTTCAACTACTCTCTTCAATTATAAAATACAATAAAAGAAAATTTTCAAAACAATTTTCAAATCATATGTTGTTGCAGCATGCTTTTTTTTTATTTTTCTATTTGTGTCCTCTGGTTTCTAAGTAAATAATGACATAAAGTTGAAAGCAAAATTTACTTAAGGTCAAACTTTCAGGCCAAATAGTCAATGTGGCAGATAAAGTAGAGTTCATCTCTTTATCTAACCCAGTTTCTATGAGTGTGATTAGCACTTATGCCCAACCACTTTTACTTATCTTGACTAGTCAGGCACCCAGCAGATGTGAGTGAAATCAAGGGTATTTTACTGCTCAATCATGTGAGCAAACCTGCTGACACTCAGGTTAGCTGTGGCATGCTCTACCACTCAACCATTGTCCCTACATTACATCAAGGTTGTTCTAATTCTCAAAGCTGTGACCCAAACAAGTTTAAACAACTGACTTCCAGGTTCATTATGAAGTGCTTGACCACTCAACCACTGTCCCTACATTAGACAATCTGGTGTGTTTATCAAACACTTCCACAACACTTTTAAGTAAAAATAGCAATCCATCCAAACAATTAGTAACATTACTAGGGGTCGTGTGGTCGGGTCAGTAAAGCTCATGGTTGCTAAACCAATAAGTCCTGAGTTCGAACCCCCAGGCAGGAGACTCAATAGTTGGGGACAGCAGCCCATCTAGGGTAATTAACTTAAACAACTGCTGCCTTGTGGTTTGTTCTTGGTTGGACAAAGGCTATGGAAGCATATCCAAAAAAAAAAGCAGGCTGAAATTGGAGTCATTTGCCCATATAATGTGTAACATGATGATATGTAATTAGTAATTGTCATGGCATAGATAGATAGAATTAGACTAGACTAGCACTTAATTGTGTCTGAAGAAATCCTTTCCAAAATTACAATTACGAACGAAGAACATTACTAATGATACCGGTCAGAGAAGAAAAAACATGAAACACACAGGGACTGAATTACATGAAATATACAGGGACTGAATTACAAAACAGATCTGTCAACTTAAGTCAAGTCAGCTATTGCCTCACAGGCCCAACAAAACAATTCACACTTACTTGGTAAGTTGGCCAACTAAACAATTCACACTTACTTGGCAAGTTGGCCAACTAAACAATTCACACTTACTTGGTAAGTTGGCCAACTAAACAATTCACACTTACTTGGCAAGTTGGCCAACTAAACAATTCACACTTACTTGGTAAGTTGGCCAACTAAACAATTCACACTTACTTGGTAAGTTGGCCAACTAAACAATTCACACTTACTTGGTAAGTTGGCCAACTAAACAATTCACACTTACTTGGTAAGTTGGCCAACTAAACAATTCACACTTACTTGGTAAGTTGGCCAACTAAACAATTCACACTTACTTGGTAAGTTGGCCAACTAAACAATTCACACTTACTTGGTAAGTTGGCCAACTAAACAATTCACACTTACTTGGTAAGTTGGCCAGCTAAACAATTCACACTTACTTGGTAAGTTGGCCAGCTAAACAATTCACACTTACTTGGCAAGTTGGCCAACTAAACAATTCACACTTACTTGGTAAGTTGGCCAACTAAACAATTCACACTTACTTGGCAAGTTGGCCAACTAAACAATTCACACTTACTTGGCAAGTTGGCCAACTAAACAATTCACACTTACTTGGTAAGTTGGCCAACTAAACAATTCACACTTACTTGGCAAGTTGGCCAACTAAACAATTCACACTTACTTGGCAAGTTGGCCAACTAAACAATTCACACTTACTTGGCAAGTTGGCCATAAAAACAATTCACACTTACTTGGCAAGTTGGCCATAAAAACTTCCTTCAAGGCCAGGAACTCCTCCTCCTGACTCATGCCCTCCGTCCCAAACTCATCCCTCTCTGGCCAAACTTCTCGGGCCGACCGGAACAAGGCTACAGCCAGGCCGACATTTTTCTCTCTCAGATTTTCCTGGACACGAAGCATAGCCTCAATCCTTTGGACCAAAAAAAGAAATAGTTCAAACAATGGAATGTTTAACAAAATAATTAAACACAATTAATTCCACTTAATCAGGTCACCAGATGCTTTGGGATCAGAGTGGTCAGGTGGGTAAGCACATGGTTGCTAACCCAGGCAGATAAGATTCATCAGCTGGGGATAGCAACACATCTAGCAGAGAAAACTCCTAAATCAAACAGGAGTGGAGCCATTTAAGTCAACCCAGGTTTCCTTTCAGCAGCTCCTGCGATACAGCAGATTCCAAGTTGTATGAAGCCATATGAGATGCCTTGAGGCAGCAGTTTTTTTGGACTAAACTGTAAAATACTAATCAATACATTTTCCCATACTCTGGCCACCTTACTCTGTTTGTGTGTGTATATTTTTATTATCAAATTAGGTACAATGACATCTTAGATAAACTAATCAACAACAGCATATTAGATAATAAAACCAAGAATGGCAACTAACCAGATATTTAAAGCAAATATAATAATAATCTTACTAGATAATTAAAGTACTATTAAGAATTTATTAGTCACTCTTCATACATCATGGCTTTATAATGCTAATGAAATCTACTTGGCATATTATGATCATTTAATTCAACATATTTTAAGTTGTTTGAGTAAGAACATGTAATGCTATTGAAGTAGATTTTACTATAGCCTTATCCTACGTTGGATGAAGATATAGAGCTAGTCTCCCAACTTATCAGAGCTGGAAGGACTAGTTTTAAAGAATGTGACCTGGATATTGACAGGAATTGATGGAGACTTTTTAAAAACAGTGAAATAATTCTATCAAACCTTTAATCATCCAAGCTGAAATCAGAGGTGGCATCAAAAGGCATAACCTATCAAGATAAGTCTACTGACCTAAAATAACATACACTTCCCCATATACAAAACCCAAAAACCTTTAAACATTCATGCTAACATCAAAAGGTGTCACCCCCTCAGGTTAAGTCTAATGAACTAACATACACTTCCCCATACACAAAAACCCAAACCTTTGATCATCCATGCTAACATCAGAGGTGGCATCAAAAGGTGTCACCCCCTCAGGTTAAGTCTAATGAACTAACATACACTTCCCCATACACAAAAACCCAAACCTTTGATCATCCATGCTAACATCAGAGGCGGCATCAAAAGGTGTCACCCCCTCAGGTTAAGTCTAATGAACTAACATACACTTCCCCATACACAAAAACTCAAACCTTTGATCATCCATGCTAACATCAGAGGTGGCATCAAAAGGTGTCACCCCCTCAGGTTAAGTCTAATGAACTAACATACACTTCCCCATACACAAAAACTCAAACCTTTGATCATCCATGCTAACATCAGAGGCGGCATCAAAAGGTGTCACCCCCTCAGGTTAAGTCTAATGAACTAACATACACTTCCCCATACACAAAAACTCAAACCTTTGATCATCCATGCTAACATCAGAGGCGGCATCAAAAGGTGTCACCCCCTCAGGTTAAGTCTAATGAACTAACATACACTTCCCCATACACAAAAACCCAAACCTTTGATCATCCATGCTAACATCAGAGGCGGCATCAAAAGGTGTCACCCCCTCAGGTTAAGTCTAATGAACTAACATACACTTCCCCATACACAAAAACTCAAACCTTTGATCATCCATGCTAACATCAGAGGCAGCATCAAAAGGTGTAACCCCCTCAGGTAAATCCTGCTGACCTAGCAGGACTGCATTCAGCTCCTCCGACAGATCACTGTTCCACAATGTCTCCAGCTCTTCCTCACTCAGCTGCTGATTCTGTGAGCCTGTAATAAGTGGTGCTAGCATTAATAAAGGCTTGTCTCCCTTCACGCTACAAACAGGGCATGAGTTTTTGTAACCAACAGTGCTTTTAGCACAGGCACTTTATTTTCATTATGTGTAAACAGAAACAAATGATAAAATCTTTAAAACACACCTTAAACCACCACTGAAGTACTTGTTGTTTTATAAAGTTTAAAACCCGTCATATTTTATTTGATGTACTGACAAAGAATTTTTTGGAAAATTTTTGTTTAATCGTGTTACACTGTTAGGTTGATAATCTTGTGTAATTTAATATTTATTATCTTATTTGAAAAAAAATCAAGAGCTACTTTTTTTTCCCGAATTTTAGCCGACTCGACCACGCCTCCATCACAATTAAGTATTACGTGTCTACTGGTTTTGTTTCCATTGACTCCGATTTCAGCCTGCTTTTCTTTTTGGATTTGCTTCCATAGCCTTTTTCCAACCAAGAACAAACTACAAGGCAGCAGTTGTTTGAATTTTGTGTTAAACTTACTGAACAGAAAGTATTATCTTACCTGCCAAAGAAGATTTGGCAGCTTTCTTTTTCCTCTTGATGCTCTTCTTCTTCTTCTGCACCACCAGTTTACTAGACTTGGTGAATGTCTCCAGCATCTTCAAAAATACATGGGTGGATTCCACAAGGTCACGCAGGAAGGCTCTGAAAAAGTTTACAAGAAGGATAGGAAAAAGTTTACAAAATTTTCACACATTTGGTTGAGGATGTTATGATACATGCCTTGTAATTTAAAGATAAGTTCATTGATAAAAAATCATCTTTTGTGACCTGATAGCCTTGGACTTCTACTAAATTTTATCTAATGAGCAATGTTGATTATGTGAGTAATTACTTGTAATGATGACTAAAAATGGCCAATGTATATCCCTATTAGCATTCTTAAAAATTTCTTTAAATGTTTGTCGTCCTTGGGGGTTTAAAGAGAAAATCAAAATAGAAAAAAAAACATTGTTTTTAAAAATGTAATGGTGAAAAGTGAAGAAAAAAAATTTAAATGGTTAAAATTGAATAAAGTAAACAATTTTTTAATTGTAAATTGTCCAATAATAAAACAGTGTTCAACCCACCTGGAACTTTTGGACTCATTGAAATTTTTCAACAGTGTTATAAATATGTCCCTGTATTCTATCATGTAAAACACATTGCCTGTTTGGAAAAGAAAAAGTAAAAAAAGCCGATTAAACTTGCTGCATGTTTTCAAATGGGTACTGCAGCATGTACTGTTTAGTTTTTTCCTTAATTTAAGATTGAATACACGTAAATGTTATATTCATTTTTTAAAATTTTTAAATTTAATTTTTTTTTATATAATTAAATATGATTTAAGAAAAACTAACATAACTGGAACATCAAGGGAAATAACTCTTGAAAATTTTATTTTTCTGACATCTGACTCACTCTGCACTACTTTGGCACTCTCCTGCAACTGTCTATCATTAGATTTGCTCATGAAATCCAGAGTACGCAGAAGTTCTTGGTAGGCTTTAAGCGCCACATGAGTCCTGACAGTTAAATAAAGACAGAAAAAATATCCTGAAGAACTATAAAGTTTTAAGTGATCTTATTAGTTTAATCTAGAAATCAAGAAAAACTCAACACTTAAGAAAAAACACTGCGAATTGATGTAAGCTCACCAATACTGAACAATTTATTTAAGTTTAAAAATGTTAATTCCTTTACCAAATTTAATTACCAAAATGGCTGAATTCTCTTGTTGTAATTTAACGAGACACTTGTATTAAATTAAAACATCATAAAACCTGATAATTCTATTGATCATATTGACTAAGGTACATTTTGGCCAATAACTTTTCAAAGAAAATCTCACAGTTACCTGCGACCCCAAGTCTTGACCTCTTCACCTTTACCCAGACGGATGTTCTCGTAGTAGGTCAACAGCTGGGTGTAAATGTAGTGAAATGCTGGCAGTGACATGGTCTCCCTGTGGTCAACAGAACAAAGTTAAAACCCTGCCAAATTTGTTTGTATCAGAATATCAGAGTTAAGGAGGTACAGCTTTTGGGCAATGAAGTAATGTGTTAAAGTCTATGCTATTAAAGTCTGAATAAAGAAAAATTAAAATAAAAAGCAAAATACTTTAACAAGGTTTAATATTTTATATGAGCCGACCCGCGGCATATCATACGCCGTTATTTAGTTGTTCTATTTTCTACTTTTCAGTAATTCATAATTTGTGAATTCGACAGTACCAATACTGCCACTGAAAATGTTTGCTTTAAAACACTATCAGTAGGTCGTTAAGAACGTTACTACCCCACCCTCCTTTCCCCCAACATCTACCCCCACCCTCCTTTCCCCCAACCCCTACCCTACCCCCTCCCCCCCCCCCCCCCCCCCGTGAAAGCAGCCTCCTCTTATTTACCTCCCCTAAGTTTAAAATCTTTTCAAACTGAATTATCTGCCCCTAATAGCCGTCACTAAACCCGGCTCTACGAATGTAAACATTTAGCGTGAACCACAGCTCACCAGACCATGTAGGGGTGGGGTGGTAGGGAGCACGCTTACAGCTTGTTTTCTAGCGTCTCCCAGAAGAGAATTATATATATAGATAACATCAATCTAAGTGTAGACTGATAATGTATATTTTATCAGTGGCCAAAGATTACCATAATTATGATAATGTAAACATGCCTCTTATATTGATAAAAAAATTGAGGAATAACATGGGCTACATAAATTTAAGGTATTGCAATTAATTACCTCCCAAGGGCCACATACTAATTAAGGAATTAAATTAATTACCCAAAAAGGGCTATATACATTTAAGGTATTAATTACCTCACACTGTCCACATAAAGAATTAAGAAATTATAATTAATTACCCCACACACAAGTGCTATATAAGGTATTGCAATTAATTACCCAACAAGGTCGACCCGTTTACAGTTCAAGCGACAAAACTCCATGAAAAATCTCATTGCCCACAGGTAGTAAGTCTCATCATTATCCTGCGCAGTCTTCCTTGTTAAAGCATCCTGTTGTTAGAATACATCAAACTGCTTTAGAAAAAATTATCAATAGCTTGCAAACAGGCAGTGCATTAGGCCATATGTTTTCTCAGTGCAACATCCCAAATTTAAAGAGCCCATCACATCAGACAAAAAGGCTATGTCAATTTAACTTTTAGGTTTTAGGCAGATGTAGTGTGGGTGGGGGAGTGCCCCCCCCCCCCTTCTGAATTTGTGAGGTGAACAAAATTGAGAAAAGGGAGGCCTATAGAAAAATTGCATTTTTTCATATTTGTGCAATTTAATATAAAATGTTCTGATTTAGTTGTAGATGTGTTCATCTGTGAACAGACCTCAGGAGGGATATGAGAAGTTTAAATTTAAACCACTTCCCCAAATACTGAATTAATCCCTATATATAAAAACCCATAGGTTATTTACATGATCTTATTAAACCACCCAAAGTAAGTAGCATATCAGCTTAACCATTATGCTTGGTTATGTAACCTGATAATAAAATAAGCTCATCAGGTCCAATGAGTCAAATATAATTACCTTATATAGTCATATGAAAAAAAAATAAAACATATACCAATAACCCATTAATTCCTATAAACAAAGACATAAAAAGGCAGAACACAAGACCAACTCTCACCTTAACTGCCCTCATCAGAGGATTGTAAGCATTAACAAGAAACTGCACACAAAACTGTTTCAAGCTAAGCCTCATGCTCAGAGTCGACCTGCGCTTGATTTCATCCCCCTTGATTGGAGCTCTGTTCTTTGCCTTTTTCTTTGGGTTTTTGTTGTCATCATAGGAGAATGTTTTGGCTTCTCCCAGAGATTTGTGGTAGATAACGTCATTCTCACTGATGGATTTCATGTTCTTTATTACATAAGTGCCGCCAAATCTTGAATGTCTGAGGAAAAAAGTTGTACTTGATTTAAAAGTAATTTATATAATAGTAATGAAAAAACTATTACAAACCTTATCTGTTATACATCTGTGGGAAGTTTTTTGTTTTACATAGACATACATTTATTTGGCAATAACTAGAAAAAAAATAAGTATTACCCAATTTATGTTATTCAAATATTTTAAAAAATACAAATGTGCATTGAAATTAAAATATGAAAACAAAAAATTAGTGTGTTTTAATGGACTAGAATATATTATATATTACAATAATTATTTATTTATATATATTAACAATACTTTTAGAAAAGAAGAATACCTACTAGTACATATGAACTGAAAACTAAGATAAAGCAACAATCTAGTTTTCTTATAAAGATAGCATCATTGAAAAACAACAATGCCATACTTTAAAAAGGTAAACAAAGGTTCTACTGTACCTTGCACTAAATTTCAGAATATTTGATTTCTTTAGCGCCCTTTCTTTTTCTCTTGCATGTTCTAGCTCTCTGAAAATAGTAGAAAACATGATTAACAACTCAACAAATGAATGTTAATTTTTTTAGGAAGGAAACCAAATAAGGAACATAATTGGAAAGAGATAAACCTAAACAGGATAGAATAAAACATTATGTTGTAATATAAATATTTAACCTTTTACAGTTTTATTAGTTTTATCTTTTAATATAACTTGACTTAGAAATTGAGAATTATTAGATCAGTTGAAAAGGAGATATAGGATGTTAGGATTTCGATGCATATGGTAGAAATCATCACTTTTCTCCGTTTGTGTTATGTAGCTACTGGGTGGACTCAGGAACATTCTACTGACTTGAACCCAGATTCGATCTCGAGACTTTCAGGTTAGCAGTCTAGCTCTATAAGGTAGAAATAGGTACATAATATAGTCCCACACTAGGCAGAGCAGTTTAACAGCTAGATCAGACTCAAGACCACATCTCCACATGCAGGGATGTGACCAGACCAGGAAAAAAAATTCGGAAATTTTCTTCGGATAATAACTCAATATGTTTTATCTACTTTTTATCGCAGTTAAGCAGCTTCATACTGTTACTGTACTAATTAATTGTTTAATGAAGTTAATATTTTAAATACAAGAAGTTTATGTTACTCTAAAATAACATTGAAAGTCTTGTCTAATTGCAATTTAATGTTTACCTTATAAACAACTTTTAAAAAATTACAATGTAACAAAAGTAGCAATTAAGTTTTATTTTACCATTAAGCTAATTTAAACTGTACTAATCTAGTGTAGATTCTAGATGTACTCCTGTTTTCAATTTTTAAATAGGGGGGCCTAATGCCTAATATGTATTCTTTTAAAGATTGGAAAGGTAAAAATAGTTGTCTTCAACGGTAAAGACCCTAGATTAAGATTAGTTACAATTTGAAAGTTTTAGGTTCATGTGATGGAAAAATGAAATGGACCAGGTTAGCTAAAATTAGATAGGGTCTGGCGTGTGAACCAAAGTTAATCATAATGATAACCAAGCCACATGATATTTATGTTTTTTTGGAATAGCTGTAAATTGTTAGGGGTCATCCACGTTTTTTTTTTTGCGGATATTTACCTCCCCTCTCTCCTACAAAAGCCAGACTCCCCCCACAGTCTGAACGTAATTTTTCTTCCACAAACAAAAGACACGGTCGTAATCACGTTGAGTTTAGTATTTTTTTTTTAAATCTGTAGGCCTACGCAGCATACGTATTGCAGGAAAAGCTATTTGAAATTGACTGTGACGTCATTTTTTTCCACAAGCAGTACCGAAAACGTACTTGGGGTCAAGGTGAGGTCACAAGAGCCACCGTTGCTACGAGGTGGGGCAGGTTAGTCTAGTCCTTATAGTCAACTTTTGCAAGGATTTCAATATTAATTTGAGATTGCGAAATAAAAAATAGAATCAGAGAGAAACTCTAGATTTAGGCGGGTTAAAATACCGATAGGTAAATTAGGCTATATCGATAGCTAGATTACCAGGCTTAAGAGATGTAAGTTTTAATTGAATAACTGCATTATTTTAGATTACCTTTTCCGTGTTTTTTATAAATAGTTAACTGAAAATATCAGCGGAAATTTGGCCTAAAAAAGTGTGCTTTGAAAAATTCTAAAGTCCGCCGAAATTCCGAATCTTAATCTACATTTAATCTTGATCTAGCACCGTCAGACCTAGCGCAATCAACCAATCGAAAAGAAATGCGCATATTCGCGTGTCCGTTTGACCAAAGTACAGTAGTTGTAGATTTAAATTTAAATACGAATAAGTGGAATGAGCATGTCGGCCCTTTCCGTAGAAGACATTTCCGTTTTTTTTTCCTAATTTTTAAAACTTCGTAAAAAATCGACAAAAATTGAAACTCGGCGGAAAAATTCGGCGAAAATTAAATCAGCGGAGGAAAATCGCAACTGAAACGGAAAAATCGGATTTCCGCTAAAATTCGGAAAAGTCACATCCCTGCACATGGCACACAAATACCTTCACCTTTTGTGTGTCAGGCCTGAAGGGTCAACACTTCAGCCAGTTAGTTTCACAAAAAATGGAACGTTCCTTGCAGACCACTATTGTAACTTGTACAGGCAAAGGTGTTTGGTGCCTTTATAAAATGATGGGCTCAAATCCATCTGACTGTTAAACTGCTTGGTCTTGTATGAGACTAAATTACATGTCTATGTCAACCTTAGTCAATGAAATAATACTTCATGTCTACATCGACACTGGGAACGGAGTAGTCTAGCGGTAGAGAGCTGGACTGCTAGCCTGTAAGTCTCGTGTTCAAATCCAGATTCAAGTCAGTAGACCATCGCTGAGCCCACCCAACTCTGATGGGTACCTAACTCACGTTAGGGAAAGTAAAAGCGGATGGGCATAGTGCTGACCACACTATCTCTTCATATGCAGAGGTCACAGAAACAAGTGAACTCTATTTCACTTGTCCTATAGACGGTCAAGTTTGAAAGGGAACTTTACTTACATTGCTACTATGTTAACAATACCTGCCTCTAACCCCTCTACAGGATGTTAGAATAAGACCTTATGTGATTATCTATATATAGAATTTGTTGGTGAGCAGTCGCCTCAACTCCAAGCTCCCAAGTATTTGAAAAGATTTTAAATATCTGACTAAAACTCACTTTTGATCTTTAATTTTTTCTGTTGTTGACCTTTCGACCCCAGCAGAAGCAAGTGTTGCAGCTTCCTAAAATGATCATAATAATATCATATTAACTACAGTAAAAATCTATCAGAATGGAATTTTTTTTTAATTGCTTTGTTCAACCCTGCAATCATAATATCAGAAAAAATAAACTAGGGCCTACAGTAAGAGTCAATCAGATTATATTAAAAAAGAAAGTGGCTTGATCTAACCTGCTCCTTGAACATAAGAGAGATAATCTCTAAGACATGCATACAGAGCATGCTTCTCTCCCTTTCCGAGCTGGCAACAAACAGGATCAAATCCTCAACACCACTGGTGTGCATTGTCCAGAGTATTTGATCATGTGTGCTTGCATCATCTTCTGTACGCTGTATGTTAAAATCATAACCTGATTAACGTCTCAAATAAAATGAAACATTTTAAGTTAAAATTTCTAATTTATTTTTGCAGCATATGGAAACTTACTTCAATACCCAATAGACCAAAATAAATAAACGTCCTAAAAAAGTCCAAAATTTATTTGTTAAAGTCACCCTGTGATAGTGCCAGTCAAAGGTGGCTGTAAAGTTAGTGGGATATCTACCTATCATTTGGGTGTGTTAAGTGTATTGAGCCTACCCAGCCCTAAATGAATACTCAACATGAATTCAATCTAACCTGCTCTCTTGAAGGGTCTGCTGGAATCAGAAGAATATTGCGGATAAGAATGAACAATCTCTCCAGCTGTAACTTATCCTCTTCACGCAGTTCATCCCAGTCCTAAGTTGTAAAATTTATAATACACGAATTATTGAATAAGCATAAATTAATAAAACGAAAAAGATAAAAAAAAAACTTAATCCCATTAACCCAATGATAAGTGATATTAATCAATCAACAGAAACAAGGTCACAGAAACAAGTGAACTCTACTTCACTTGCTCCATAGACCGTCAGGTTTGAAAGGGAACTTTACTTTTTTTTACTTTTAATCAATTAACAAAATAAAAGAAAAACAAATTTTACTGTTAGAATTACTAATCTATGGGATTTAATTTTACTAGTATCATCTGTCACATAGGCCTACCAGTTTGAGAATCTCCATGATCTTCTCTGACAGCACATTAAAAAAATCCTCATCAATAAATGCCTGAAACAAACATCAAAAACACCAAAAATAGAATCGATCAATTCAGCTTGTAAACAACAACTGTTGATAAATGAGAATGAAACAAATAATCAGAACTATTAATTAATCAAAGACTAATTAGCTAAGACATACCTCTTTGTAGTCCTGCAGATAACTCTCAACTTCAAGGCAGTAGTTCCTCAAAGTTTTTTCATCTGGAATCTGATTGTTCCAGCATGTGACTACAGGCTGCGTCAGGTTTACAAGCAATCTATTGAAAACAGAATTTGGTTTAATTGAACCATTCCTAAACCAGTTTAAAAGCAGTCTATTAAAAATAAATTGGGTATATACAGTATACAAGTATTTTTAGCAATAACAAAACAAAACTGATCAACTGTTAAATAAACCTTCAAAAATAAATTACAGCATAGACAAGCACAAGATAAATGTACATAAAACAATGCAAATTTTTTGCCTCTATACCTACAGATATAGCTATTCACACATTGTTTTCCTTCAAAAAAGAAAAGAAACTCTTAGAAGAGATGTTATGTGATTAACAACTCACTTGATAACTGTCTCAAATAGGGCTTTATCCTTGTGGTAAAACTTCACCAATGGTATAAGATCATTCTGAACTATCTGTGCATGGCCAAGCTGTCGACGAATGTCACAGATATCCGTGTCACGTCTCAAAAACCTGATCAAATCTTTAACAGTTTCTGAAAAAATAAATATAAGTGCATTGTGATTTTATTGCAAAAGGTAGAGCGTCCGACTATTAACTGGAAAGTCTCAAGTTCGGATCCTGGGCTTATGTTTGACTTTGTAAGATAGGGAAAGTAAAGGCCAAGGTCATAGAAACAGGTGAACTCTACTTCGTCTGCCCAATGGACGGTGAATTTCAATATGGTAACTTTAATGCACTCACATAAAGGAAAAAATCTATTAATACAATTAATAATTAAACTGTCAATTTATTATACTGAATCACACATCATAAGAAAAAACAACAAAAATAAAATATATGACTTCTCAGTTGTAATAAATAATTAAACCATAACCTATATTACTATGGACTACAGTGTAGAAAAAAAAATGAGTAGCTTCCAACAAAAGAATGAAAAACAGAATCTACCTAAGCAATCAGGTTCTTTTACATACTCCTTTCCCTCTGTGTAACCCAGGGCACTGCATGTTGCTTGAAGTTCTACATCCATAGTTGTACTCCTAAATTATTAATGCAAAAAATTACATGATTTTAGATTGGCAACAAATGTAAATTAATTTCTGAAGAATAGGCTACTGCTGTTTGACTTCTTAAAGACACACTATATGTCGACCTGACTTACTTTACTTATTAAAACACTATCATTAGTACTAGTTGTAGTAGTATAGCACTAGGTTCTAGAAGTAAGTATTAAGTAACTAGTTACTAGTGTAGATCTAGTAGAATCCTAGTTAGTAGTAGCAGTAAGTACTAAGTAGTAAGCAATACCAGTAGTCATAGTAGTAGATCTAGAATCTAGTACTAGCTAGTAAGAATGACTGGTAATCTCTGTCATTTTAGGTACGTAAAATCGTCCACGACTATTAATGTGAAATTAAGTACTTAAATTAAATTTATGTAATTATTTCACATTTTTGAGGAGGATTTATGTTTTGAAAGTTACAAAAATCTTTCAAAGTTTCATTCATGTATCAGTTTTTAAACAATTGTGCTGTGTTAAAAAATGTACACAAAGCTTTGTCCAGGCTTAGTTTTAAATATTTTAAAATTTATAGGCATAATAAAATATCTGTTGCATTAAATTCATCACATGTGAGCGAGAATTGCATTCCAAACGAGAGAACTATTGCTTGTTGGAAGCTAGAGGTATCCAGGCGAAGTTTTATTTAATGCCGGCCGGGGCTATTAGGACCTGTATAGTGTATAAACATTCTCCCCTATAAACTATAATAAACTAAATAATCTATATATATAATTCTCTTCTGGGAGCCGCTAGAAAACAAGCTGCAAACGCGCCTAGAAAACAAGCTGTAAACGCGCTCCCTACCTCCCCACCCCTACATGGTTTTAGTGAGCTGTGTTCACTCTTAATGTTTACAAGCAGAGCCAACAATTTTAAACGTAGGGGGGGGGGGGGGAAGGAAAGGGGGGGGGGTTATGGTCCTTAACGAGCTACGTATAGTGTTTTAAAGAAATATTTTCAGTGGCAGCGTTGGTACTGTCAAATTCACAAATTTTGAATAACTAAAAAGTAGAAAAAACAACAACTAAATAGCGGCGTATGTTATGCCGCGGGCCGGCTCGTTAATAAATATTATAAAAGCCTTGCCTATAAGTATAAGTCTACTTTATTTATATTAGACTTAGACTCTAGCGCTAGCCTAACAAATACTTCTAGATTCTAGACCTAATACTGTAGTAATACTACACTACTATACTAGTAAAGTTAAACGAAGTGACTACTCGGAAGAAGATTTTTCTCCCCAACATCTCCACTTAGTCGGCAAAAGATAGCTCTGCACATGCGCAGTGACCTATGGCTAGGGTTAGAATGAGGGTTAGGGGTAGGATTAGGGATAGGGTTAGGGTCGGTGTTACTGTTAGGGTTTTGCGGTTGTCAACACACGCATGCGCAGTTACGCAGTACCATCGAAAACATCGCCGCGAAGGCAAGTCATAGTTTCTCTCCATTGCGCATGCGTGTCGCATGTGTATCTTATTCCGGCTAGCATTGGCCAAAGTTAAAAGTAGATTCTAGCTAGACTAGCATTAGTAGGCCTAACTAATGTCAGTCTATTTGAGTCAAATGATAATCTTTAAATCTTCTCTAGATTTAGATCTAGATTGAGTACTAACTACTAACTATGAACTTACTATGAAGTAGTAGATCTAATCTAGAATCTAGTAACTGCCCGGGTTACTGTAGTAAGTGTAGTACTAGTAGATCTAGTAGTGTAGAGAGTAGAGACTGTACAGTCTGTAGTGAAGTGTACTTTTGTGTGCTAGATCTAGTAGCCTACTTAGTACTTACTACTACTGACTAGTACTAGAATCTAGGTGTATAGTACTGTATAGTCAAGTATAGTCATCATAGTGTATGTGTGTTTGTGTCGTGTGTTATTGTTAGGCACTGTTAATAAGTGTTGTTCGTGTTACGCTGCGGCTAGAGAGCGGGCCGCTAGAGTCTAGACTACAGTACACTTGAGTACACAGTTACAGTAGATTTCAGTAGAATGAGTATTTCACTATTTCATATTTGTCTATTTGAGTAGATCTAGAGATCTAGATCTAGATTCTAGATCTAGATTTAGATTCTAGAAGTAGATTTAAATTACAACCTACTAACTACTGAATTATAAATCGATGTTATGTAGATCTATCATATTGCAGTATAAGTAGCCCTATATATAAAACTAGATCTAGATCTATATTAAATGTATCAATTATCATGTTACCTGTTTTAGTTATTTCGCAAAAAAATTAGCCTTGTTATGTTTGGCGCAAAAATAAGGTCAATGTGATATAGTTCCGGGTCATCATCACTAAAATTCGCAATATTTCGCTTTTCAATTTAAATTTCACTAAATTTAGTAGTTTGGCTTTAAGAGTTGGATTTATATTCTTTTTTTTTAAATACTCGTAATTTGTCCTGTATAGTGTATAGATCTGTTTAAAGAGCTCAGATCCATTTTTTATCACGGTCGTAACTCAACAAATCCTAGATTTAGATCTAGCTAGAGCATCATTCGGAGTTAAACAATGTTAAGGGCGGAAAATTAAAATTCAACTAATAATATATTTTTTTAAAGTTACAGATTTAGACCTGCTTTTATGCGTGCGCCGTGGGATCATACAGGCCCATAAATTATAATGTACAGGCCTAGAAAATATAGGTTATTTGGCGCCCTAGGCAAAACTTATTAAACAACCCTCCCCCACCCCACAGCATTTTTTTTTCTATTAGTAGATTGCCTCACAAAATATTAAATTAAACAATTTAACCTATTTCATAGCAGAAGTATATCCTTCGTAAGACAAAAAATCACTAAGAGATAGACCCAATCTCATTTCTGGTCTGACATAATCCAGTTAGTTTTAAAATATCTCATCTATGCCCGCCGAAAATTATGAATAGTGTCATGGAAGTGGTTTAAAGGTTTGCCTATTTATCATATTACAACTATGTTGCTTTTTTTTTCTCTACGCAACAGTGAGTGTTCGTTACTGTTCCAGTTAACACAATATGTGAAGCCAAGATTGGCCCAATGTCGTTATCTTGGCGAAACACGAGACAAGCTTACGCCAGGATATAGCCAAGATTTGTACGTGCTTGCACTCCTTGATACCTTGAAATTTAACCGTTTTTACCCTGGTTGCTAAGATTGCACTGATGTATGTATTCCCTGCAGAAACTTTCGTTAAATATGCTTGTTAAACTTAATATATGTTAACTAAAATAAGTTATCTTTTAATATCATGCTCTAGTTTAAACATAGCATTAATAACTAACTACGTTGCATGTGTTGAACATTTTATTAAAATTTTTGCGCCACTGCCGGTCCCTCTCGCCCATTGTCCATTTGTTCACAGCATCCCGGCCCTTCGCCATTTTTCTTAACAAGAGACTGTGTATCCAGTCATAGTAGAACAATCACTGCTGCTGTCCAGTGGCGTAGCGAGGTCGGGTGTTACCCGGTGCGGCACTTAATGGTGTCACCCCCCAGAGGCGTAGCGACCCTTCCCCCGGGGACAAACTTTCAAATTTTCGATTTGCACCCCCCCCCCCCTCAAACTTTCGATTTGCACCCCCCCCCCCTCCTCAAGTTTTCGATTTGCATCCCTCCCCCCTCAAACTTTCGATTTGCACCCCCCCCCCTCAAGTTTTTCTCTATATACTTTGCTATTTTTTGCCTTGGTGTCACCCCCCTTAAATGGTGTCACCCGGTGCGGTCCGCACCCCCGCACCCCCCCCCCCCTCGCTACGCCTCTGCTGCAGTCGATTTGTTTTTAGTTTTCACAAAAATACTAGTCTTTCAAGGTGCAAAAAATATCTTTTAGTTTTAGTTGGATTGCGGGGTCTGGCGGTATAGTAATTCCGCCTTTGTAATTAATTAAAATATAAAAAAAACTGCACTCTCCACTGTCCGTGGACACTGGAAGTTTTAATAGTATTCTCAAGGAAATAAACAGCATTTGGCACACAATCTTCCGACTTTGGTTGTACTATATAGAGAAGGACAACTGATGGTGAAATATGCATAGGAGGCTACTACATGAAGCTCATTGCAAAGATCATCAGCATCAATATTTTTATTAACGTCATGCATTAAAGACGTTCAGAGGCGTAGCGACCCATTTCCGGCGCCCGGGGACAAACTTTCGATTTGCCCCCCCCCACCCTCAAATTTTCGATTTATTTTTCCAACCAATTTTCACGCCCCCTAAGGTCGGCGCCCAGGGACATGTGTGTACACCCCCCCCCCCCGCATCTGACGACGTTTCTAAATGTTTTCAGTAAATCCGCAAGAGAATGCCCCTGGCTGATTAAGTTGTGGAAACCTACGGTATCATGTGTAGAGCGTTCTTTAAAACGAATGTAAGCGCCATATCGCTCACGGGAAAGACAAGTGAGCTTGGTCCAATCGACCATCCAGTCGTCTACTCAACGCCGCAAATGCAGAATGACTTTTGATTCAAGTACTTTCCCCGCCCACTGTGCATGACGTTTTTTTCAACGTACCCCATGTGCTAACATAGCCGATGGAGAACTAATCGCACACTACCACTGCAGAGGCGTAGCGACACATTCCGGCGCCGCGGGCGAACTATCAATTTTTCGCCCCCCCCCCTTCCATTTATATACAGGCTATATATAGTTATTCATGTTGGTCCTACCCATTTTGGCGCCCCATTTGGGTCGGCGCCCGGGGCGGCCGCCCCACCCGCCTTCCCCTAGCTACGCCTCTGTACCACTGGCGTGCAACCTTTCCGAGATTTACATTTTTCTATAGCAGATCATTTCTGTATTGCACACAATAACGCCCCCAAAGGCTCATGATGAATGGTTTTGTAAAGCGTAAAAAACAAACAAACAGATAAACAAAGTAACAAATATACACGTTAATGTATATATATATATATATATATATATATATATATATATATATATATATATATATATATATATATATATATATATATATATATATATATATATAAACAGTCAATACAGTTATATAGATAATATCATCTATTCTTCTACTTTGTAAGCAACGAAAATATGTCAAACTGCTCGTGCGTAGGTCGAAGAAAGAGTATTTTAATAAGTAGCTGTCAGGCAAACCTAATTTAAAATCTATCTGGAATGCCATAAATTAAATAATTAGAAAAAAAAAACGCACATGCGATACAGCAGGACATTGCCAGGTATCTGCTGATGACTTCAACAATCATTTTATAGCATCTGTAGCGCTCAACACATATACTGATTACACAATCGGTGAGGAGCTTACACATTTCTGTAATTCTGCTCACCGTGGTAGGGCAGAGCTGATAATTCCGCTTCTCACTGTTCATGAAGTTTATGTTAGCCTAAGATCTCTTAAATCGTCTACAACAACTTCGTTTGATGAAATCTCTAATAAAGTATTGAAGATTTCAGCTCCAATAATCTCTGAAGTTTTAACCTTTATCTATAACCTCTGTATTGCCAAGCAATATTACCCGAAACATTTTAAGCATGCTAAGGTTATACCACTACACAAAAAGGTAACATCCATGATGCTAATAACTACAGGCCAATTTCTATACTTTCTTCCCTCTCCAAGACACTAGAAATACATATAAACGAATGCATGTCAAACTACCTAGAAAGGCATAAGCTTTTCCATAGTAATCAGTCTGGGTTTAGAAAGTTTCACTCTAGTAACACTGCTTTGATTAAAATGAATGAAAACTGGCTTGAAAATATTAACAAAAACCTAATTGGTGGCACGCTGTTTGTCGATTTCAGAAAAAGCCTTTGATTCTATTGATCACAGCATACTTCTTAAAAAACTATTTCCTTACAAATTCCACGAATTTACATTTAGGTTACTTCACTCCTTTTTATCTAACAGATCTCAATGCGTGTTTCACCTTAATACCATCTCTTCACAGAAATATGTTAATATAGGGGTTCCCCAGGGCTCAATCTTAGGGCCTTTACTTTTTACTTTCTCGCATATACGAAGTATAGAGAAAGTTTTGTAATCGTGCAAAAAAAAAAAAAATCGAGATTTTTACAAATCTCGACGTTTTACATCTCACTGATACGGAAAAACATAATTTTGCAATCTTGTCCGTATGTCTGTGTGTCTGTCTGTGTGTCTCTGTGTGTGTAAACACGATTACTTGAGTACCGTTACAGCTAGGTTGCTGAAATTTTATATATAAGTATTTTATCAAAATCGTAGATCCGTATCAACTTTTGAGCGATTTCCGATAACCGGGAGTGGTACTTTTTCTACTTTGAATTTTTCAAAAGCCTATAACTGGAGTACTATTTCAGTTAGATAAATGAAATTTCACATGTAAGTAAAAGATCTAATTCTCTACCTTCTGTCAAATTTTGATCAATTTCCGTTGACCGGAAGAAGTACTAATTTACGCTATTTCCGATTTCTCAAAAAACGCATGTAAATTTATAAAGTACTAATAATATTGCGCACTATTATGAACATTTTTTTGTGTGTTTGCTTGGTGTGCAATTTTTTTTCTATGAGATTCTATTCTATTTTTGAAAGTTTAAGTTATTAAAAATCATGTCTATATTCGAATTTATATAAGAATATTCGAGAAAGTTTAGGGGAGATCACTCCCGGTTTATTTCATTATACATTAATGATCTTCCATTACACATTGACGCTGGTTAGTGCGAGATGTTCGCTGATGATACTTCTTTACATGTCTTTGCAGACAGTGCTGACTCACTTAGTTACAAACTTCAAACATGTACCAATCAGCTTGCTACTTGGACAAAATTTAACAAAATGAAACTTCACCCCGATAAAACCAAGTCAATGATTATAACGACTCATCAGAAACGCCTTCGTCTTCGTTCCACATCATTACGCATTACTATAGACAATACAAACATTGAACAGGTTAACAGTTACAAGTGCCCAGGATTGATTATAGATCACAACCTCACTTGTTACGGTCATATCCATCTTCTAAAAATGTCCCTATTAAAGACAACTTTTCAACTAGCAACGATAAAGAACTTTCTGGAATATAGGAGCAGGCTGGTTTTTTATGAAGCTTTTATTCAATCTAGGTTGGATTATGCTTCTGCAGTGTGAGCGGCAGCTTTATAACTAAGCAGCGTCCTCTACTATCACTACAAAAAGGGCTATAAAACTGGTTAGTGGCTTGTCTAGTAGCCTTGATTCTTTTATTACAACTAATATACTTCCATTAAATAAAAAGATTATATATACTAATGCAATTTTTTTATATAAAATATTCCACGAAATAGCCCCCTCTTACTTATCAGACCTTTTTTCTTTTAAATCGTCGTCTTAATTTACCAATCCCATATACAATTTTTTTCCAAAAACATAGCTTCGCCTACTCTGGTTCTAATTTTGTAACAATCTTTCTAATAAAATAAAACTATCTAGAATCTAAATCTGAAAATATATTCAAAACTAAACTAAAACAACAATTATTTAATGACCCCTCTAACTGACTCATTGAAACATTTCTCATTTATCTATTATATTCTTATTTATCTCATCTTGGCCTATGTAATATTATTTCTTTATTCCACATTTTACTTTCTCGTATATACGTAGTATAGAGAAAGTATTGTAATCGTGCAAAAAAAAAATCGAGATTTTTACAAATCTCGACGTTTTACACCTCACTGATACGGAAAACATAATTTTGCAATCTTGTCCGTATGTCTGTGTGTGTGTGTGTGTCTGTCCGTGTGTGTGTCTGTCCGTGTGTAAACACGATAACTTGAGTACCGTTACAGCTAGGTTGATGAAATTTCATATATAAGTATTTTATCAAAATCGTAGATCCGTATCAACTTTTGAGCGATTTCCGATAACCGGAAGTGGTACTTTTCCTACTTTGAATTTTTCAAAAGCCTATAACTTGAGTACTATTTCAGATAGATAAATGAAATTTCACATGTAAGTAAAAGATCTAATTCTCTACCTTCTGTTAAATTTTGAGTAATTTCCGTTGACTGGAAGTAGTAATTTACGCTACTTCCGATTTCTCAAAAAACGCATGTAAATTTATAAAGTACTAATAATATTGCGCACTATTATACGCGTTTTTATTCGGCGTTTGCTTGGTGCGCAATGTTTTTTTATGAGATTCTATTCTATTTTTAAAAGTTTTAGTATTTAAAATGGATTAAAAATCATAACTATATCCCCAGTTACCATCCCCTGTTGTTTTATATAAGAATATTCGAGAAAGTTTAGGGGAGATCACTACCGGTTTATTTAGTGCTATGTTACTGCTATGTCCTTACTATGCTATTGCTTTTTTACTTCCTCGTATATACGAAGTATAGAGAAAGTCTTGTAATCGTGCAAAAAAAAAAATCGAGATTTTTACAAATCTCGACGTTTTACACCTCACTGATACGGAAAAACATAATTTTGCAATCTTGTCCGTATGTCTGTGTGTCTGTCTGTGTATCTGTCTGTCTGTCTGTCCGTGTGTAAACACGATAACTTGAGTACCGTTACAGCTAGGTTGATGAAATTTCATATATAAGTATTTTATCAAAATCGCAGATCCGTATCAACTTTTGAGCGATTTCCGATAACCGGAAGTGGTACTTTTTCTACTTTGAATTTTTCAAAAGCCTATAACTGGAGTACTATTTCAATTAGATAAATGAAATTTCACATGTAAGTAAAAGATCTAATTCTCTACCTTCTGTCAAATTTTGATCAATTTCCGTTGACCGGAAGAAGTACTAATTTACGCTATTTCCGATTTCTCAAAAAACGCATGTAAATTTATAAAGTACTAATAATATTGCGCACTATTATGAACATTTTTTTGTGTGTTTGCTTGGTGTGCAATTTTTTTTCTATGAGATTCTATTCTATTTTTGAAAGTTTAAGTTATTAAAAATCATGTCTATATTCGAATTTATATAAGAATATTCGAGAAAGTTTAGGGGAGATCACTCCCGGTTTATTTCATTATACATTAATGATCTTCCATTACACATTGACGCTGGTTAGTGCGAGATGTTCGCTGATGATACTTCTTTACATGTCTTTGCAGACAGTGCTGACTCACTTAGTTACAAACTTCAAACATGTACCAATCAGCTTGCTACTTGGACAAAATTTAACAAAATGAAACTTCACCCCGATAAAACCAAGTCAATGATTATAACGACTCATCAGAAACGCCTTCGTCTTCGTTCCACATCATTACGCATTACTATAGACAATACAAACATTGAACAGGTTAACAGTTACAAGTGCCCAGGATTGATTATAGATCACAACCTCACTTGTTACGGTCATATCCATCTTCTAAAAATGTCCCTATTAAAGACAACTTTTCAACTAGCAACGATAAAGAACTTTCTGGAATATAGGAGCAGGCTGGTTTTTTATGAAGCTTTTATTCAATCTAGGTTGGATTATGCTTCTGCAGTGTGAGCGGCAGCTTTATAACTAAGCAGCGTCCTCTACTATCACTACAAAAAAGGGCTATAAAACTGGTTAGTGGCTTGTCTAGTAGCCTTGATTCTTTTATTACAACTAATATACTTCCATTAAATAAAAAGATTATATATACTAATGCAATTTTTTTATATAAAATATTCCACGAAATAGCCCCCTCTTACTTATCAGACCTTTTTTCTTTTAAATCGTCGTCTTAATTTACCAATCCCATATACAATTTTTTTCCAAAAACATAGCTTCGCCTACTCTGGTTCTAATTTTGTAACAATCTTTCTAATAAAATAAAACTATCTAGAATCTAAATCTGAAAATATATTCAAAACTAAACTAAAACAACAATTATTTAATGACCCCTCTAACTGACTCATTGAAACATTTCTCATTTATCTATTATATTCTTATTTATCTCATCTTGGCCTATGTAATATTATTTCTTTATTCCACATTTTACTTTCTCGTATATACGTAGTATAGAGAAAGTATTGTAATCGTGCAAAAAAAAAAAATCGAGATTTTTACAAATCTCGACGTTTTACACCTCACTGATACGGAAAAACATAATTTTGCAATCTTGTCCGTATGTCTGTGTGTGTGTGTGTCTGTCCGTGTGTGTGTCTGTCCGTGTGTAAACACGATAACTTGAGTACCGTTACAGCTAGGTTGATGAAATTTCATATATACGTATTTTATCAAAATCGTAGATCCGTATCAACTTTTGAGCGATTTCCGATAACCGGAAGTGGTACTTTTCCTACTTTGAATTTTTCAAAAGCCTATAACTTGAGTACTATTTCAGATAGATAAATGAAATTTCACATGTAAGTAAAAGATCTAATTCTCTACCTTCTGTTAAATTTTGAGTAATTTCCGTTGACTGGAAGTAGTAATTTACGCTACTTCCGATTTCTCAAAAAACGCATGTAAATTTATAAAGTACTAATAATATTGCGCACTATTATACGCGTTTTTATTCGGCGTTTGCTTGGTGCGCAATGTTTTTTTTATGAGATTCTATTCTATTTTTAAAAGTTTTAGTATTTAAAATGGATTAAAAATCATAACTATATCCCCAGTTACCATCCCCTGTTGTTTTATATAAGAATATTCGAGAAAGTTTAGGGGAGATCACTACCGGTTTATTTAGTGCTATGTTACTGCTATGTCCTTACTATGCTATTGCTTTTTTACTTTCTCGTATATACGAAGTATAGAGAAAGTATTGTAATCGTGCACAAAAATCACTTGAAATTTTAACTATTTTCACCGTATTACACCTCAGTCCTTCATCACATCCGAAGTATAGAGGACTTATTTTAATCGGGCAAAAATTATAAATCCAGATTTATCAAAATTAAAAGGTTTTATGCGTATTCCAGTCTGAAAAACTGGGCTTTGCGATTCTGTCCGTATGTCTGTGTGTCTGTGTGTGTGTGTGTCCGTGTGTAAACACGATAACTTGAGTACCGTTACAGCTAGGTTGATGAAATTTCATATATAAGTATTTTATCAAAATCGTAGATCCGTATCAACTTTTGAGCGATTTCGGATAACCGGAAGTGGTACTTTTTCTACTTTGAATTTTTCAAAAGCCTATAACTTGAGTACTATTTCAGATAGATAAATGAAATTTGATATGTAAGTAAAAGATCTAATTCTCTACCTTCTGTCAAATTTTGAGAATTTTTCGTTGACCGGAAGTACTTATTTACGCTACTTCCGATTTCTCAAAAAACTAATGTAAATTTTAAAAGTACTAATAATATTGCGCACTATTATGCGCTTTTTTATTCGCGTTCACTTGGTGTGCAATTAATTTGTCTACGAGATTTTATTCTATTTTTAAAACTTTAAGTATTTAAAATGGATTAAAAATCATGTCTATAGCCCGAGTTCCCATCCCCTGTTATTTTATATAAGAATATTCGAGAAAGTTTAGGGGAGATCACTCCCGGTTTATTACTTCCTCGTATATACGAAGTATAGAGAAAGTCTTGTAATCGTGCAAAAAAAAAATCGAGATTTTTACAAATCTCGACGTTTTACACCTCACTGATACGGAAAAACATAATTTTGCAATCTTGTCCGTATGTCTGTGTGTTTGTCTGTGTATCTGTCTGTCTGTCTGTCCGTGTGTAAACACGATAACTTGAGTACCGTTACAGCTAGGTTGATGAAATTTCATATATAAGTATTTTATCAAAATCGCAGATCCGTATCAACTTTTGAGCGATTTCCGATAACCGGAAGTGGTACTTTTCCTACTTTGAATTTTTCAAAAGCCTATAACTTGAGTACTATTTCAGATAGATAAATGAAATTTCACATGTAAGTAAAAGATCTAATTCTCTACCTTCTGTTAAATTTTGAGTAATTTCCGTTGACCGGAAGTAGTAGTTTACGCTACTTCCGATTTCTCAAAAAACTAATGTAAATTTTAAAAGTACTAATAATATTGCGCACTATTATGCGCTTTTTTATTTGGCGTTCAGTTAGTGTGCAATTAATTTGTCAACGAGATTTTATTCTATTTTTAAAACTTTAAGTATTTAAATGGATTAAAAATCATGTCTATAGCCCGAGTTCCCATCCCCTGTTATTTTATATAAGAATATTCGAGAAAGTTTAAGGGAGATCACTCCCGGTTTATTAAATGCTGTTATTAAATTGTTGCTTTTATTTGTTTATTTTAAAACTGCCAATGTGAAAAAAGGCCTCCGTGCTTACTATTATTACCGTAATTGAATAAATAAATGAATGAATAAATAAATAATCAAACTTTGAACTTTTGAAAACTTTATTGAGTAAGTCTATTTGAAGGAAACTGTATTGAACAAAACTTTATTGATAGAGGTATATAGTAAAATAAAAAAAAATGCTTGAACTTTCAAATAAATGGTTAAATTCAAATATTTATAATTTAAAAATTCAGTGTTTATCAATGAAATTATTTAAGATATGTAAGTAAAATAAAATGAGGAAAAAATCGAATTTATAAAGTTCTTCTTTTGTTGTTTTTTTTATCAAATCAGAGCTGGGCTGAAAATTGCAAGAAACATGACACCGACACTTCATTGATGGCTTGATCAACGAGGAATATCTGCTCTTCAATTACCGGAGCTGTAAATATTAATTAAAACACAATGATCATTCACTCGTGCTATTTTAGCAATATATTACGATATTACAGAGCAACATTTAAAAATGAGTAGAGAATATTTAATAAGGCAACAAATCACTGTCTAAACCACTTAATAACGTGTGGCTTTGTAATCAATGTGCCATTTTGTGTTTCAGTAAACCAATTCCCATTCGTGTATTAATTTTCATTTTCTGAACCTTTTCGGAAATCTGTTCGTAAGCTACAGATTTTCTTGGTTTTTTATCATATATGTTCGATATTTTTTGCAACTCAGGTTTCAAATCGGGTATTGTTGACTATATGATATTGGAAATCATAAGAACAAACATTAATTCATTAAATAAAAGTTCATATAAAAATAAACGGCAATTAAAACAATGTCCGATGTCTATGAAAAATAAATAATAGGTTAGCTTATGTAGGCCTAATTTATTAAATATAAAACTTAAAGAAAAAAAAATGTTTCAAATAAGCTTACTGTTAATTAACTCTCCATTTCATAAAGAACGGCTATACTTTTTGTTCTAGTAAACTCCGTGCCCTGTGTTTAACTATTTAAAAAGACGTGGGTTGTTGTTCTTAGCAATTTATATTCTAAAATGTTAATCAAATTGCGAAATCTCTAAATCTAATATCGTTTGTGGTCAGAGTTTCTTCCAGGCATCTCTTCGGGGGGGGGGGGGGGGGGGGGGAATTCTACCGCCCCCCCCCCCCGAACGAAATGAAATTTATATGATTTATATAGAAAATATATACTTTTAACAGTGTCCGCTCCCCCCCCCCCACCCCCCCCCTAATAAAGTCTACCACCCCCCCCCCCCCCTCGAAAATGTCAAGTGCCCCCTCCGAAGAAAAAAGTCTGGAAGAAACACTGTTTGTGGTAAACCTACTGTCGGCTCAAAGACTCAATCACTGTCGTTTCTTGCAATGCTTCCCTAAAATAAATAAAAACGTAAGTTATATTAACATTACAGCAGGTTTTTTTCACATGTACGACTTTTAAACGTTTAGCAAAATTGTGATTGTAAAAATAAGTTGTTCGTTAACTTACTTCCGCCTTGAGGCCTTGTTGTTGGTGGATCTGTAGCGGCAGTTGTTGTTGTATCTGCTGCTGCAGTTGTTGTTGTATCGACTGCTGCTGTTGTTGTTGTATCGACTGGTGCAGTTGTTGTATCTGCTGCTGCAGTTGTTGTTGTATCTGCTGCTGCAGTTGTTGTTGTATCTGCTGCTGCAGTTGTTGTTGTATCTGCTGCTGCAGTTGTTGTTGTATCTGCTGCTGCAGTTGTTGTTGTATCTGCTGCTGCAGTTGTTGTTGTATCGACTGCTGCAGTTGTTGTTGTATCTGCTGCTGCGGCTGTAGTCGATGGTCCATCAGTGGTGGGTTGTGGGGGTATTTCTGCCGTTAAATAGTTCATTTAAATAATGGCAGAATAACTATTTCGCCCACAACGATTAAAAATACACACATAAATGTTTACATCATTTCTAAGATATAATCAAATTGTGCGTACAAGTCTCTTTTTAACCGAATCAAAATAGTGATGGGTTGTACTAAATGGAAACAGTGTACGCGATCATTGTAGGTTATGCTTGGTTATGTTAGTGTTGTTGTTTTTCTGTGTTAGAGAAGGGGTTCAATTTGCCTATCTAAAAATTATAGCAATTGATGAGCGTGTTTCAATAATTTTACATTATGTATGGTAGATTTTATTCTGCATAATAAACGTTTTCAAAGGCTTTCGCTCACCTGTCGTGCATGCAATGTATGACGTGTCAACACCATTTGATGTATGGTCAAATTTTATAGTTTCATAGAAGCAGGTGTCATTCAGGTATTCTGCACCCAAACATGTGCCACTAGGGAACTTTGTAAAGCAGTTGAAGAAGCACTCCTGTAGATGTGAACATTCAATATAAACTTTAAAGTAAAATGTAACTTCTTCTTCGTTCTTTATGTTTACTGTTGGAAGGAATCCCCTCCCACCCAACTAAGTATTACGTGTCAACTTGTTATTTTAGCCTGCTTTTCTTTTTGGATTTGCTTTCGTGGCCTTCCAGGAACAAACTACAAGGCAGTAGATTTTCGAGATGTCTCATTTGCCCGGGGGTTTGAACTCGAGACTTTTCCGTTTAGTAACCAGACGCTTTACCGACTCGACCTCGCCGAGTGAAATGTGTCGAATTCTATTTCACTCGTTAACAGCATAATGTGTTAAATATATAAAGAACATTGTTTGTTTAATGATCACACAGTATCCAATAATATCTATTACACTGTGGTCATCGAAGTCCTAAATAAATAAAGCTATACCTCTTCATTGTTCCAGTAAGAAATTAAAAGGTTTTACGTGCCAATTAAATAATCAAGTAAATATAATTTAAATAACTCACTCTTGTTTAACAGAGAAGATTTAACCTGTTTAACGAACTCGAGATTTTTATTTCAAAAACCATGTTCTTTCTTCATATTCAATGCGGAATCCTAAGTAATAAATAGTTATACATACTAACATAGTTTTTTTTTCTTTTTACCATAATGATAAATGTGTTACGAAAATTTTACCCAATTTTTT
Organism: Physella acuta; assembly: GCF_028476545.2. Classification (NCBI taxonomy): domain Eukaryota; kingdom Metazoa; phylum Mollusca; class Gastropoda; family Physidae; genus Physella; species Physella acuta. The sequence continues at coordinate 598,160 of NW_026732161.1, read as the reverse complement.
TATATTGTTATGGTAGAGGTATATCCAGTCTGAGTAGGTGATATACAAGGTGTAGGTTGTATAGAGAATGTGTAAGTATTATTTATTAAGTTAGAAATGATTGAATTAGACCAGAGTTTCTACCAGGCATCTCTTCTGGGGGGCTTGCCCCCCCCCTCTCCCACCCCAAAGGAAATTTATCGCCTCCCTCCTCCACACCGAAGGAAATTGAATTTATATAAAAAATATATACTTTTATCAAATTCCACCCACCCCATCCTGAAACTGTTGTGCCCCCCCCTCCTTTGTTAAAGCACACTTCCCCCTTTTAGATTTTTGAGTTAAAAGATAGGAATGCAATTTGTGACAATTATTCTGGTTGATGTACTTGTCGTGTACATTAATTTCAAATTATCCATAGTGTAAAGCTTCAAATTGGAAACTATTATTTTAACCATATGTCTAGAGCGAGTTTTAAACTATATATTTTGATTTTGAAAACCTAAGCGAATGCCTAGTATAATATATTTAATGAACACTTGGAGACTGAAATACGTTTTGTTGACAATTTAAGCAAGAGATAACAGTGTTAATGCGTGTGTGTAGTTTTCACGTGTGTAATGTTTAGTATAATTTTTTGGCAATTTAAAAATGTTATGATATTAATATTTTCTATGTTTGCGATAGTGTATAAGTAATATAATTCTTTTTAAGTAGTCAATTCTCATTTAATTCTTATGTTGTGAGTACATTGCAGTTTGTTAAATTTGTATCTTTATTTTTTTTACTTTTACTTGTGTTTCATAATGTTGAACGCGACTCGAGCCTAGAAATCAACAATTAATTAATTACTGTGGTTGGTCGCTCAAAGAAGTTTATATCAACGATCGGCATTTATTTGAACAACGCACATTTTGTTTAATAATATTAAACAGAATGTAAAAATGTAAACTGGATTTTACCATATTGGTGTTTAGATCAAACACTGAGCCACCACCTGGATCAGAAAAATTTCAAATATTAGTTACAGCGGACACACACATTATCGATGAAAAACATATAATTTAATTTCAATTTATTTTTCATAATTGATTTAATTTTGCACAATATTACATGTGGCAGATAAAGTAGAGTATAATATGGTCAGGTCTATTGCTGCCTTTTGTTTCCATAACGTGAGTTAGATACCCCATAAAAACAACCTGGCTTCTTGCACTTTCTACTCATTTGAATCCGGATTCGAACTCGTGACTTTCGAGTTCGCAGTCTATCTTATTACCACTAGGCCACGCCGCCCCTTGACATTACTTTATCGATTGTTAAAACATACCTAGTAATTTCTTGCAAACATAAGCATTACGATTGGTGCAAGCGGTATCGTCCCAGCGGTAAGATGAAGCTTGGGAACTTTTCATAACCGCACAGTCTGTGCCACCGTTCCCATAGCTTGGTTGTCCTGATAACATAAGGACAAATCAAGATTCCATTTATCTTAAACAAATAGCGAAAAACAATTTTTTACACATGTTTAGAATTAAAGCAGCCGAATATGATTGTGCCAATAAAATAAACACACGAACATATTCATAGACCAATTATATATATATATATATATATATATATATATATATATATATATATATACTTTTACGTTTACGTTCACATTTACATTTACATTCACATTGCATTCGCATTACAATCTCATTCTCATTTATATTTATATTAACACGTACTTTTCATTTATATTTACATTTACAGGCACACTCACACTCACACACACACTCAAGCTCACACACAGTAACGGAACTTTAGAAGTAACTTGCATCATTTTACCTTCATCCCAATTTAAATATGTTTTACAGGGTTCGAAGTACCAATGCCAAATTCCCTCATGCTTTATAGAATCAGCAAAACCGATCCATACATCGCTTGTTTGTGAAGTTATCAGACCTTTGATTTAAATAACATAATTTGTTTATTAATAATCTAAATTCTCTGAACTCTATAAAGTAATGTAGAGCTATAATTGTGTTGCTATAGTGTTATCATAGTCACAGTATCATTATCTGTGACATACACACAACAATGTCTTAAGATACAATTTAACCCGAGATTAGTTAAAAAAAATTAGTTAATTAAAATTTGAATTAAGTTGTTATTGTAAATTAAGTATATGCTCTTATTTAATAATCTAGTTCAACGGTCTGTCGGGTGTTTTCATCCTCCGCTGGAACTAGCGAGCTAAATCTCAACAGCTTCTATCAACCAGTTTTGTTTCAAAATTTTAAGTTACATATATTAAAAAAAATAATATTGCTATATGAAGCATTAACTATACTCTGTAATTACAAACAATTCAGTGCGTATATGTGGAGCACAAACCTTTTTACCTATGTTATTCGATGTCTTTAATTTTTTAAAGTATTAAATAGAAATAGAAATAACATGCTTTGTATATAAGCAATAGAAGGAACAAAAAAAAATAATTTTCCATTAACTATATAATGAATCAAAACTATTTATGTTAAATAGCTTTTAATAACGGCTTGACTTTCTATAATTACTATATATTAAAACACAGGTTAAATGCGACCACGCATTTCTTTATAGTTATTGAAATAGAGATGCATTAATATATATTTTAAGGAAAACAACTGTATTTTCTTCTTTTACCTGCTATAAAGTCTTGTTCAGCTTGATCACCAACGTTAGATAGTACAGCGTCAGAAACGCTACATGTATTAATTGCAGAACTAAACGTTGTGGGTGTTGATTTATAGATGTAGCAGAAATTTGTATTTGGTCGTTGTGTCCAACCTACATCACACTCTGCAAATGGTAGTATTAAAAATTATTAAAGTTTCCTTTTTAGAACAAGCGATCCATTGGGAAGATGAAGTAGAATTCATGTTTCTTGCCCTCGGTGTATGAAGGGATAATCTGGTCAGCACTACACCCAGACGCCACTTTTGCTGGGTGGACTGAGGGACGCTCCACTGACTTCAACTCGGATTTGAACTCGAGACTTTAGGGTTAGTAGTCTAGCGCTCTACCGCTAGACCACGCCGTCCCATAATGGTAGAATTAAAACTATATAAAACATATGATAATGTGTCATGTATTAATATACCTCACAACTTTCTTCTACCGTAGACTCTGTGTAAACAACCAGTGTAAAATTTATACTCACGTTGTGCCTGAGATACGCCGAAAAGCAACACGACTGTTATAAATAGCTTCATGGCGCTGGCTTGCAACTTGTTTTTCTGTAATTTGCTTCCAACATAAAAATTACTCAGATACCACTGTTAATTTTAACTTGATCGGAACATTCAATCTTAATAGGATTGTATTTTATTAGCATCCGTAATTTAGACTAAATTTTTTACATTTCCGCATTAGCATATGTAATATGTAATTGTATTTATGTAATCATTATTTATATTAACGTTAGACATTCATCTACGCCATGGATATCCAAACTACGTCACGCGGGCCGGATGCGGCCCACGAGGTCCTCTCATCCGGCCCGCAGAGATATTTTTGTTCACGCAAAAAAAAAATCTTTGTTGGAGCTGGCTGAGGAACATTGCCCAGAAAATTCAAAACAATTTGAAAATATTTTTGGATGCAAATACTGTTGCCCAAAGTGTTGCAGACATAAGTGAAAACATCGTGACTCAAATAGCGAAAATGCAAGCAAGTTTTGCAATTTTTCACTTGCAATGGATGAATCCCTGGACAGCTGTTCCACATCTCAACTGCTTGTGTTTATTATGGGTGTGGATTAAGACATGAACATAACACAAGAGCTGGCTTCCCTACATAACATGTAAAGCGTCGTTACCGGAGATGATATATTCAATGAGTTAAAAGAACATATGCTGATTATTACTTGGACTGGACTAACCTCAGATACCTGATTGTTGATGGAGGAAAAAACATGAGTGGCATAATGAAAGGCTTGGTAGGACAAGCGAAAGCAGATGTGTAATGAGAAAAACATTTTGCAACCAATGTTCCAGCACGGTATTATTCATGAGCAAGCTTTGTGTGCTTAATATAAGTACTGAATCATGTGTTGAAGATGGTGAATTTCATAAGGTCACATGGGCTCATCGGGTTTTGCAAAAAAAGTGAGACTGTTTAAAAAACACATTTTAAGCTAATGTGGCCAGTTGCCCAGATTAACTGCATCTGAAGGTCACTGAACTGCAAGGAAATGAACTCCTTAGAGACCAGTTCAAAGAAGGGCTGGTGGGTTTTTTCCAAGGAAGAGATTCCTAATATTAAAACTTTTGCATCAAATTACCTTTCAAATTTTGCGACAACATACCTGTGTGAAAAAACATTTTCAATAATAAAATACGTGAAGAACAATTCGAGAACAAACTTGGACCTCTAGTTGTCGCCCCCCAAACAGTAATTCTTTCAGATTTTTTCTCCGGAGAGGATGGGGGGGGGGGGGTTATGGGGGCGACACTTGAAATTTTTACATGATTATTATTATAATTTTTTTAAAATATAATTTTCTATATGATCTATAAATTATATTACGTTGCAGGGGGGGGGGGGGGGGATCGGTAGACTTTTTCGGTGGGAGTGGGGGGGGGGGGGGGGGTTCTGCCACCCCGAAGAGATGTCTGAAAAAAAAACTCTGGCCCCCGAACTGATATTTGATTGTTAATGCGGCCCTCGGGCTGAAAAGTTTGGATACCCCTGATTTAGCTCAATGTGTCTTTACAAATTGATGTACATTTTTTTCATGTCTAATGTATATAAAACAAATCAAATTCTTAAAACTTAAAGCAAAAATTCCTTCAATATTTAAACAAAAAACAAAACTAACAACTAACCAAGTTTAACAAACAAGACACGTAATTTCTTAAGAAACTTGGCTTACCAGAGTCGACTGATGAACTGGATTCACACAGCGAAGTACAGCTCAAACATTGCACGGGCGATGTTTTATACGCTACTTTATTAATCCAGAAACATAAACAATATTATTATTGATTTAAGCCCACGCAATATTGAATACAGAAAGTAGTGGCGGAAAAAAAATTGATGTTCCGGCTCCCTATATCTATATATATAAAAGGAAATGTATGTTTGGGTGTCTGTCTGTCTGTTTGTCTGTCTGTCTGTCGGTCTTTTATGCATTACTACACCTCTCATCACATCGCCGTGAAACTTTGGGAAGTTGTTGAAAATATTCCTGGGGAGGTTTCTGCGAAAAAAATATTTCAAATTCGCAGGGGTGGCGCCCCGACAGGGCGCGATTTGTTTTTTTTTCTATATACGGTATATAAAAATAAAAGTCGATTTTGGTTTGGCATCGTTCATTCGATAGCCATGAGACTTTGGGGAGTTTATTATACCACTCTAGGGAAGGGTTCTGTACAAAAATAATTTTTAATTTCGCAAGGGCGGCGCCACAGAAGGGTGCGATTTTTCTCTATATGCGGTATATAAAAATAAAAGTCGATTTTGGTTTGACACCGTTATCCGATAGCCATGAGACTTTGGGGGAGTTGATTAGAACAATTCAGGGAAGGGTTCTGTAAAAAAAAAATCCTTTTTTAATTTCGCAAGGGCGGCGCCACGGGAGGCTGAGATTTTTCTCTATATACGGTTTATAAAAAGTAAAGTCTATTTTGGTTTAACACCGTTTATCCGTGTACCATGAAACTTTGGGGAGATGATTAGATTACTGAATAGTAGGGTTCTGCAAAAAAATATTGTTTAATATTGCAAGGGCGGCGCCCCCAGGGGGGGGGAGCGATTTTTGTTCTCTATACACGGTATATAAAAAATAAAACTCGGATGCGGTTCATCCGAGTGCCATGAAACTTTAGGGAGTAAATGAGAATACTCCCGAGAATATTTCTGCGAAAAAGAAAACTAAAGTTTCTTATGGGCGGCGCCATATAGGGTACAACTTTCGTCAATACACGGTTTGGCGCCCAGAGTTTTAGAGCGACTATGTTGGCACTTGGTCAATCGAGCGTCCTGCATAGTGAGTAAGGGGTACTACTATATTCAGCGGTAAAAATAAAACAGGCTTCTAAAAATAACTTTGTAACGCGAGGAAATCCTTCTGTACAGTTTCGTCACCTTGCCAAAGATGAAAAAATAACTTTTTGAATATAAGGAGCCTACTGTAGAGTTTCGTCACTTTGTAATAAGCAATAATGATGCAATAAGCATCTATGATTAGACAATCCTGTCAGAAATTGAGATCGTGCATCTAATAATAGACCATTAGTAACGCCAGCATATTGCATCAGTCACACTGATGTTTAAAACACGTCAAATAATTTGTTTACGTGTTAAAAAAAAAATCCTGTTCATTTGTGTCAATTTAGCGAATGACGAAATCTGCATCATTATTAAAAGGATGCTATTTGGCACGATGGCGCCTGTTAGTTTTAAGGACCCAGGGTTCATACGCCTCGCCTATGCGGTAGTATAATCGGGGGGGGGGGGGGGCTGAGAGCGCCCCTCTACGTCTCTGACACATGGGCGGTCACCGAAGTGTGTTCTACCATATTATTTCGGTGAGTGATTAATGTACACTCAATGTTTTCATGCGGTAGTGTTATAAACCCGTGTCCCGATATTTATGATCCAAGCGCAGGCATTGTTTACATTTAAATAACTCACTTTTAGAAAGGACGGTCACGCGTCTAAGAACATATGATTGGTAACGCGTTGGTGAAATCCTTCTAATACATTTCGTCAAACTTTCTTCTAACCCCGCGGCAACGCGCGGGGAACGGGTACGCTAGTATATATATATATATATATATATATATATATATATATATATATATATATATATATATATATATATATACGAAAATCGAAACTTCATATCTCACAAAGCCGGTCAAGAATATATTAGAGATAGGAAAGCTCGTTATTCATAGTGGGTGCCTGAGTTTCTTTCTTGTGCTAATTTTAAAGCTATTCTTTTTAATAGATTTGCTTTTCTTTAGTTTGACTTATTAAAATTATAATAAAGAGTTAACATTGTTTCATTTTTTTGCTAATAGCAAAAATATAATGTTAAAAAAAAAACGATCGCAATAATTACGTCGGCAGGCAAAAAAAAAAAATATAAATTTAAAGCGTATTTTTTCTCAACATCGGCATACTTAATTTTTTACTTTCTTCATTGACGTCTTAGGTGTATATTTCAATAACTATCTGTTATAGCGCACAAAATTGAGCCCGAACAGCGGCGACTAGCGACATGCTAGCTACGCCCCTGAACCAAAGATGTTTCTTTGTCCTAAAGTAAGAGCAACTACTTACATGGCCGGGGTAGTAACATAAAGAAAACATGTTCCCCTTGCTAAACGTTTATTCAAATTTATTTTCAAGTCCCAAGGATTTAGCCAGTGTACATGCTAACAATATAATGGAAAGGGGTTGACTTTCTTATTACCTAAAATGTTTAGACTGTGCTTCTTCTATTATCTTCTAATACATCGTCCCACACACAAACTTCAAAAACACCACGTGAACAGCTGTCTAACAGTAACAGGGCAGCTTGCTGAAAGACAAAATTATTGAAATATAGATGGAAATTAACTTTTTTTTTATTGCTACAACAGAGACCCGTAGTAATAAAATTCACTGAAATTAAAACGTTACCCATAAAATTGGATTATTTTAAATCTTGTATTGTTCGATTTGTAGAAATTTTCTTCAATATAAAACACCCACACATTGTGGGTGGAGTGAGGCGGGGGCGGGGGGGGGGTTTCCACCGCACACTGTGTGGGTGTTTAACATTACAAGGTATCGATTACGTAGTATCATCGACCAGATTTGTAAACGTTGCTAACTTTGATAACCAACCACGTCTTAACTCCTTCTTCGTTGTGCCAGAGGCGTAGCGACCCCTCCCGGTGCCCGGGGCGAATTTCCAACTTGGCGCCCCCATATATATATATATATATATATATATATATATATATTTATATATATATATATATATATATATATATATATATATATATATATATATATATATATATATATATATATGTGTGTGTGTGTGTGTGTGTGTGTGCGACAGCCCGGAAAAGTTGAAAGATTTAGTTTGAACAAAGAAATAAAGTGTAATGAAAAAAAGCAATAAAAATGATCTATTCAGTACAATATACTAATTTTTTCTCTCTTAAAATTTTGGCCAAGAGTGTTGCCTTCCCTTCACCAGCTCCGACAGTCTGCTAAACAATACAAGAATATGTGATTTTTATTTCTCTTTAATACAGTTATCCTGGTAAGATGTAATACAATCAAGTAAAAGTATCTGATCTCTCACGTTGAATTTGAGAAAATCGTAAGAATCGTACAAAGAATTAGTTACGTCATTTTTAGCGCAATTTCCATACTGGGGGATTGCGATTATTAACTCGTCATTTCTGGATGGATGTGTGTCCGCAGCGTGTCCGCAGCTTTAAGTCGTATCTCCTCCTCAACGAAGCAATATCGAGGACTAGTTCCAAAAGCAAATATGTTAAGCAAGTTCCGAGGATGATTGCGGGCCAAAAAAATTCCCGGAATTCCTTCCAAATGCAGTTTTTGGCCCATATCTCGGCAACCAGACCACTTAGCGACTTGAAACATTTACCAATCGATTCCTGCCATAATTTAGAACAATATTGCCGAAGAAAGTTTTCAAAAATATCCTTTCGTTTGGTCACAAATTTAAAAAAAAATTACATTATACATAATTCACTACAGTACTATATAGCAATATAGAGAGCGCGACAACTAAATACCCCCTACACGTCCGCATATTTTTTTTAAATCTCGTTAATAAATATATTTTCTATTTTGTTTTGAATTATTAAAACTACTTGTTTTGCATTATTTAACTGCTGAATATATGATTTATCTCGATTTAAAATTGTTATGGATAACATAAGGAAATTGCGCTTAAGTTGTCACTAGACTTTTTATTAACTTGTTTAGAATAGCTGGGTAAAACGAAATCGAACATTAAGCGTTACTACAAATCCTTGCGATTTTTTAAAAAGCGCGACCCACTTCCTCTCCACCATCTTGGACAACGTTGGTTAAGCGGGTTTTAACGACACCAACTCTTTTTTAATATTACACAGTCGTATAAACACTTTAGTACAATCGGTTTCTTCTGTAAGTGGTTAAGTTTATCAAATCACTAATCCAGTGTTAATTTTTCCCATTTTTAGTCCTTGAAAAAGCGCCCCCTCCTTTCTAGGATAGCTGGGAATGTATATAAGGGTATATATTTTACGGTTACAAAATCAAGGCAGAAAACAGTTAAATCAGTATAAAAAGGCTCGTTGCCGTTAAATTTCTAAACTTTGTTTACATTCTAAACTGCAGCATAAAATTAGCTTTTAATTTTTTTTCTAACTCTGTTAGGACCCTCTAGGGTAGGCGCCCAGGCGGCCGCCTCCTCCCCCCCCTTCAGCTACGCCTCTACCATGTGCCGCAAAAATACCAACAGTTTGCTAATTCACTGAACGTGCTAAATCTCCCAAACTAAAACAACAGCGTATCACGTTCTACCTTTAATTAATTTTTAAGCTATCCTAATACGTACTGACCAGCTTTCTTAACATAATAAACCGTGAGTGGTCTCCCTAAACTTTCGCAAATTTTCTTATATAACACTACGGGGGATGGCTCCGGAAATAGACATAATATATAATCCATTTTTAATTACTTAAATTTTTTAAAATAGAATAGAATTCCGTAGAAAAAAGAATTGCGCACCAAGTGAACGCCAAACAATGTGTATAATAGTGCAGAATATTATTAGTCTAATCTAATATATAAAGTTCAATTCTGTATGTATTATGTATGTATGTAGCGGGCCTCGGATGCCAAAGACATATAAGAACATAATAGACTTCATCGTCATAGTGTTATACGTCTAAAGTGCTCATCGTCTAAATTAATGATATAAAAAATTAATATTGAAGGTGTTATAAAATAATTTTCAAAACTTATAGTGTTAATTGACGGCATGTGCATTAAAATAAAATTAAAGAAAATGTATCACCCTTTACATAAATTCTAATAGTGTCTGAAAATTATTTACATTTTGTCCTTTAGCAGTCATTTTATTTTCTTTGTTTTGGTTTTGGGAAAAAATAATTACAAAATTGATCAGGTGCAATGTTGCAGGTATTATATATACTGACTTTTATTTATTTTATATACTGAACGTAGGCCTACTGTTTACTAATTTTTTCAATCAATAACAGTTTATAAGCCAGCTCTTAATTTCCTCTATGGTTATTTCTTTCCGTTTGCGGATTAGCTTAAGGCATTATAATTGTTCAATAAATTGAACCCTAAGCCTTACAGTGCACTATGGCGCCTACGTTCGATTGAGTGAGTGCAAAAAACTATGAAAAGCTTGGGGTATTTTAGACGTTTACTAAGTTGAATCAGGCGGTTCCGCCGGCGCACCAGCATGGTGTGATATGGCGCCAGGAGCTAGAATTTGAGCACTTTGCTTTTATGTTTGCTTTTTCGCTTTATATATGTTTGGGTCGGGTTAGAGTTTGTGGTTGGCTTTGTGCTTGTGTTTGCGTATGGATTTGGCTTGTTTTCGTTTGCTTTTTTTGTTTGAGTTTGCGTTTATATTATGTTTTCTTTGTGTTTGTGTTTGTGATTGGGTTAGGGCTTTTGTTTGTGGTTGGGTTAGGGTTTGCGTTTGCTTTTGTATTTTCGTTTGTGTTTTTGTTTTTGTTTGTATTTGAGTTTGTGTTTGTGTTTGCGTTTGTGTTTTTTTTGTATTTTGGTTTTGGCTGGATGTGGTTAGAATGGACAGTGACGTGTATATGCTGATTACTAAAAACACATGTCACTGTTCTTTACAATAGGTTTTTCAGAAAGGCCGATGCAGGGCCTGGCCGGGACGGCTAGTACTTTATAAATTAATTTGTTGTTTTTTTTTAGTTTTTTTAGAAATCAGAAACAGCGTAAATTACTACTTCCGCTCAACGGAAATTTCTCAAAATTCAAGAAAAGACAAAGAATTAGAATTTTTACTTACTTGTGAAATTTCATTAATCTATCTGAAATAGTACTCAAGTTATAAGTCTTTGAAAATTTTTAAGAAAAATAAGAACCTTTTCCGGTTACCGGAAATCGCTGAAAAGTTAATACAAAACTACAAATTTGATATTATACTTTTATATGAAAATTCATCAACCTAGCTGTAACAGTACTCAAGTTATCGTGTTCACAGACACACATACTCACATACATACATACACAAATACAAACATACACACATACCCATATACACACATAGACACATACACACACAGACATATGGACAAGATTGCAAAACTACGCTTTTCTTACTCAGGGAGGTGTAAAATGTCGAGATTTGCAAAAATCTTGATATTTTTAGCACGATTACAATACTTTCTCTATACTCAGTATAAGAAAAAGTAAACTGAGTTTTACAAAATAAAAAAAATGCATACAAGAAAGACATAGAAGCATATGTATTTACTTATACATATAATAATTTATACACACCCGCTATCAAGCATATGGTACATCACTTGTTTGCAAAGTCTTTTAAAAAATTCCCTGAGGCGTTTATGTTTAAAAGATTTTTTTTTAATTTCAAAATATATATCTTTTTATGATCGATTTGGTATGAAGTTTTAGTAAAACATACATTTATATGATATGAAGAGGTAACAGATGCAGATGTTTGTGTAAGAGGTATAAAGATCATATGTGGGGGAGAATTGTGTGTAGGAGTAGTGTGTAGTAGTGTGTGTAGAAATAATGTGTGGTGTTTACTGTGTGGAATTTGTAGTGTGTGTAGGAGTATAGTGAAAAAATGGCGTGTAGATGTATAGTGTGTATAGGTGTAGTGTATGTAGGAGTAGTGTGCAGTAATGTATGTAGGTGTAGTGTGTAGGAGTAGTGTGTGTAGAAAAAGTGTGTGGATGTTTAGTGTGTTGGAGTTGTGTGTGTAAGTGTAGTGTGTAGTAATGTGCGTAGGAGTAGTGTGTAGAAATAGTGTGTGGATATTTAGTGTGTGGATATTTGGTGTGTGGATGTTGAGTGTGTGGATGTTTAGTGTGTGTAGGTTTAGTTTGTGTAGGTATATTATGTATGTTTATGTGTCGGAGAAGAGGATTATTTGGCCGTGTTTGGGGGGATAGTGTGTGTAAAGGTAGTGTGTTTAGAAGTAGTGTGTGAAAGGGTGAGCTAATCTGGAATAGTTTTTATTTGCAAAATGTGTTGATTGTTTGTTGGTTGGAGTAGCGATAGGTGCTTGAGTAATGTTTGTGTCTGTGGTGGACGTATAATGTTTGTAAAAGAATTATGTGTACAAGCAGTGTTCTGTATAATATATGTAGTTTTTTTCGTTATTATTGGCTGAGAGTATAGAACAAAAACATATTTTTATTGCCACGAAATCTGTTGGAGTATCTTTGAAATAAACATCGATCTGCAATGTAAACCATAATCGATCGTTGTATTGACATAGTTAGGACATCAGACCGAATTTGTCAGTTTTAAAATTCAGGTTTTAGTTGTGACTTTCGTTAAGATGTCATAGATTTTTACTAGACTTTACATTTGTACTTGTGTTACGCTAGAATATTTACAGCTGCCAAACATATATTCGAGTATTTTTAAATCTACTGTAAAATAATTTTAAATTATACAACACTCCCAGGTCCACCACACACGATACACAACCCAAGATTCGTAACACGCGGCCTCATAACATTAAAATATATTGATACACAATTCAATATTGAGGAATCATTCCGTGGGGAGCCGGACGTTTTTTTGAAAGACACTTACCCGAATGCCGTTTGCCCGAAGGCCGAATTCCCGAATGGACACTTGCCCGAATGCGACAAATGCCCGAATGGACACTTGCCCTTATGCGACAAATGCCCGAATGGACACTTGCCCGAATGCGACAAATGACCGAATGGACACTTGCCCGAATGCGACAAATGCCCGAATGGACACTTGCCCGAATGGACACTTGCCCGAATGCGACAAATGCCCGAATGGACACTTGCCCGAATGCGACAAATGCCCGAAAGCCACTCGCCCGAAGGCCGTTTGCCCGAAAAATGTTAATAGTAGATAAAAAATAATATTACCAAATAGACATT